>NC_057796.1:498283844-498427745 GCF_018294505.1 Triticum aestivum
CAGCCCCTGAAATGCTGACGCGTGGACGCTTATTGGTCCCGGTTGGTGCTACCAACCGGGACAAAAGGCCCCCCTGCCTGGGCAAGCCAAAGCGGCCATGTGGAGCCCCATATGTCCCGGTCGGTGTAAGAACCAGGACTAAAGGTATAGGGATTTAGTACCGACCCTTTAGTCCCGTTTCAGGAACCGGGACAAATGGGCCTTATGAACCAGGAAAAATGGCCCTTTTTCTACTAGTGTATGGTGCTGCACTGCCGAACCTGACCTGTAGGTTGCAGTGGAGACTTTAAATTCCTGGTACTGTATGCGACCTTGTGAATTGTGATGTTGGTGACTTGATAACCGGCAATGTTGGATTTAACGGTTAGGTTATTTTTGTGATATATCTTCAATTTGAGATGTGCTTTTTTATTCTGTTTTTAATGCATAGACATGCTTTAGTAGTTGTTCATGACCCCATATACATACTTACCATGAGAGTCCTTGTTGAGTGTTGAATTAAACCTTTCTATCTAAAAGATAAAAATTGTCCCAAAAAATCATACTATTTTAAACTTGCTTTGCTATTCTGGGTTGTCTTAGAAAATGCAGTCCATGTGTGGAGGATGCACACACCAACCACACAGTGAGACCAACATTGGGCTTAATCACTTTGATTTGATGATGTGAATGTCTGGAACCTGCGGAAGTATGTGTTTGGGCAACACAGGAGGTAGCTAACTTAACTTGATCTATACATATGGTTTACTTCATTTTATATATTTGAATGGATGCATAATAAATGATGTTTGTTACCATGCATGCATGTTTCAAATGTCCATTATATTGCTTGCCAGAAATGTCACCCAAGATTTGTTACTAGTTGATGCACCATTCCTGAGAGAGAGAGAGAGAGAGAAGATCAACTACATCTATCTAGCCTAGCCTAGGAGGGGGAAGGAAAGGATCAGCCAGAGGAAAAGGCTCTAGATGTAGATGAGGGAGAAACTAGTGCTACTACAACAAGAGGAAGCAATCCTCCTGGCCTTATAATAATTTTGAACATCTCAATGCCGACTGTGCCAAATTTAGTAGGTCGATCAACTGGCTGCCAAACCTATCTTCATGTATGAACTTTATAGGCTCTTTACTTTTGATTATTACTCCTACTATCTTAGTTTAGATGATTGCTACTACTGAATGTTTTTCTCCTGCAGCGGTGGCCACCTACTCTACTGGCCAGCTTAAGCATTTCTTCATTTTTCCATTTGCACAGTATAAATACCAATTTTAATTTGAAAAAAATGTATGCTACTTGGATGTCCCATATTAGACAGGATTAATAACTATAACTTGTTGCATTTTTCTGCAAAAGATTTTCCAACATTTCACCTCCATATGAAACAACTGCACCCCAGTTCAAAAACACCAATTGACAAGCTAAAAAATGAAATGCATTGCATCCCAAACCACACAGGATTCATTCATTCATTCAAAACCATGATGACCATAGCATTCCACCAACCAATTCCAATTCCAATTCCGAATCACAGCAGCTTTGTTCGATTCAACAACTCAACACTAACAGCTCAACGGTTTCTCCCTTCCCTTCCCTTCCATCAGGATCAGGATAGGTAGGTAGGTAGGGAACACGTACGACAACATAAGATACATAAGTAGATAGCCTAACACAGCAGCATAATGGTAATAATAATCTCATAGGGCAGACAGATCAAAATAATAGTAACTGGAGCCAACATCCTCCTCTCCTCTTACTTGGCCTCATGCTTGGCCTTCGAGTGCGAAGCTAGAGCACCCTCACTGTTGAATGTCCTGCGCGACATCAATCAAGAGAGATTCACCATGTTAGCAACACTGGAATCCACAGTCATCTTATACTGTACAAACAGAAATAGCACAAGAGAAAGACTTCTTACTTGCTGCATGACTTGCACGCGACCGACCCTCCAGACTTGGGTGACTTGTCGCTGGTTGCTGGGGTCTTGCCTGCCTTCTTGGCCGGGTGCAAAGTCGCCACATGGACAACCTCCTTCTTGTCACCTGCAAACAAAGGGCATCATTATTAGCAAACAACAAGGCCACAGCATATCGGGCTGCTCACATTCATTGCAAGGCTAATTGATATCACACAATGTTATACTTGTCTTCTGCCCTGACGGTGTTGCAATCTTGGCATTCTTGTCAGTAACAAGGGTCTTCAGCGCGCTTCCAGCCAGCCTCTTCTTGTAGGAGATATGCCCTAGAGGCAGTAATAACAGTTATTTTGTATCTCCTGGTTTGTAATGAATGTTTATGTTCCATGCTATAACTGCAATAATTCTCGAGTCTACAATATCCACGAGGCTCGGAGGGAAACTCATGTGCACGTGTGGTAAAATAAACGGTAAAATATATTCCCAGTCATGCCTCTAAGACTGGCTCAAGTATTGCATGATGATCCTGTTTTCCTGATCATGGGCATGTCTATGCCCGCAAGTTTTGAGGGCACTTTGTTGGTAGAACACTTGTGTTGAATAGACCCAAATTGATGTTATGCTATGAGATTCTTTCATCACAAGTTAAATGGTTAATAACACAGGGAAGTTAATGTTTGCATAATTCCTTAGACCATGAGAGTATCAAGTTCCTTCGTACTTGCTTCGTGAACTTCGGGGTTTGTTAAACGTCATCCATAACTGGGTGGCTATTACGGCGGCTTACGGGTTCACGGAAAAGTATGGCAAGTAGCAAGATAGCTCAAGATTTGGATTTGCTCCTCCGACGATGGAGAGATATACTCGGGCCCTCTCGGTGTTATACGGTATCCATCATCGTCTGGCCAGACACCTTGTGATTTGATCACTGGGATGCCGGAACACGGAAACGAGAAAAGAGAACAAAACCGGTAACGAGGTAACTTGCATGATGGACAAATTGTTCGTCCACGGGGATGCAATAAATCTCACCTCGGGTGTTTGTGACATATCACGAAGCAACAGGAATAGCTCACTGCAACTGGAGGTTCACTCGAATATTTATTCTTGTGGGTATAGGGGTCAATATGGGTGTCCACGGCTCCGATTTGATCATTGATCGGAAGGGGTTCCGAGTCATGTCTATACTTCACCGAACCTATAGGGTCACATGCTTAAGGGTCATCTATCTGCTGAATACTAGATAGGGAGTCTGAGACAAAATCACCGAAAAAGTTTCGGACACCGTAAAAGTTTCGGACAGCGGAAAAGTTCCGCAGAGAGTCGGATGAGTTTCGGTGAAACTGAAAAGTTGCTTCGGGATATTCTATTAAGTCAAATTGGTTTTGGCACATGCCTGATAATTCTTGGAGGGTGCCAGAATCATTCTGGAAACTTTTTGGAAATTTTCGGGATAAAAACAGGAAATGTTCCGGAGCTGCCGGAGCCACTTCAGATGCGTTTCCCAGATGAAAATCACTAAACCGGAATTGTTTCGGAATGCGTTTAAAATTATTTTAGTGGGTATTGGAAATGTTCTAAGCCCACATAAATATTTTCAGTTCGAACGGACGCTGAAAAATGTCGTCGTGAATAGTGAAAATCAGCTTTATGGATATTTTTTGGGAAGCCACCTTTTAGGGCTTTTGTGAAAAGGCTTCTAGAAGGTCTTGGGGGCCAAGGAAGCCGCTCATGGGGGCCCCCAAGGGTTTGGACGGCCACACATGGTGGTGCTCCATGGAGCTCCACTTGGCCTCCCATTTTGCCCATAACACCCTCATGTGTGACCTAATGCATGGGGGTTTTTTTGGTAATTTGTGGAGGCACCCTACCCCTTGGTTTTCCTATAAATAGGAGGTGAGGGGGCTGCCCAAAGATCATCCCTTGCTCTCATACACATGCCATGACTTGTCTGGCTTCTCTCTCCCTCCCAGCGAAATAGTTTCGTAGAGCCGAAAGGCTGTCTGGGTTCCGGCAGGAACTAGTTCTGGACGGCGAAGCCCTGGCGGATAGCTGACACCATATGTGTGCAACCCCATAGAGAGATTGTAGTTTCGATCTTTTGCCCGAGGGGTTGTTCGAATGTCCTCCCGAAGGGCTGTCCGAGTTACCATCCGAGTTTCGAGGGTCTTCCCGAAGGGCTGTCCGCGACATCGTCCGGGGACTGTCCGACCGCCTCCCGAAGGGCTGTCCGGAGAGGGAGTACATCCTCACGGTTGGGAGGTTGTAAATCCTAGCTGCGGGGATCTGCACTGACGATCTCCACTGACTCTTCTTCCGCTGCGCTTCGAGTCGGTACGGATCAGATCAAACCTTATATGCAGTCTCCATAGTGGTCCTGGGTGTGCTCGCTATACCGATAATTTTATTTTCTGTCGCGTTCCCCAACAGTGGCATCAAGAGCCGTGCTATGCGTAGATGCAGGTTATGATCTAGAATACATGGAGATGTATGGGTATTGCATAATATAATTTTGGAGTAGATGAGATCTATTGCTGAAAATTATTTATGCGGGTGGAAAATGAAATCTGTTACCCGATGTTCTTGTTGCTTCCCTAGAATTTGCGTATTTCTGATCTTGAAACGGCATGATGGAAGTTCACAAAGTTCTGGCAATCTGTGATCCTGATTGATCAACGAAGTGCTATCAGTTCTTTGGGTTCCACCATAGTTGAGAGAAAGATGAAATTGCGCAGACAAAAGGGCAATGCAGATATGATCTGCACGGGGGTCATGCGTATGACGAAGTTTAGTATGGGGTTCGAGATTTTATTATCTAGTGCTTCATACACCCCGCAAAGTTAATCTAGCGACTTGAATAATCATACTTGATGATAAACATTGGTAGCTGCGGTTTAAGTCAAAACCTTAGAAGCCACGTAAAATAAAATTTTGCATAAACCAATTAGAGGCGTCTAACTTGGTTTTGCAGGATGTTTTGCATGTGATGTGGTATAGCAAGCTCATATTCAATTTGATTATGTATGAGATGACTATATAATGTAATTAACATGACCTGCATGTCATGATTCGGCATCATGGCTGGAGCCATATGATTGCACTTTAATGACCTGTGTGTCAACCTTAAGTAATGCATTAATTTTATACGCTATGGAGATAGGAATATTATCTGGTGCATCGACAAGGTGGTGGCAATCTTCGCGAAGGTAAACACCGACGCGAATGCCGAAGACGAAGAAATGAAAGACTTCTCCGTCAGAAGGGGCTATACCATATCATGCTATTATGAATTGCCTAAGATGTTTATCCCTCTTAATGCACCCTTCTTGATTGCGCGGTAGTCGCCTTTTATTAGGGTGATCTCTCACTTCAAAATATCAAAGTAGTTAGTGTTCACCCAAGTGTAGCACCGTCTGTAATTCGTATCTTTTCGGGGTGCGCCATGTCCACATGGGTACGAACGAATCGAGAGGAATGAGGCGGGTGAGGTCAGACCTCGCAGCAAGATCACTTGGTTGTCTTTGACATTCAGGCAGGATCCTCCTGAGCTCGGAACACACCCATCGAAAGATGAACAAGAGTCACATGGAGATGTGATCGGCAAGTTTGCCTACCAATTGAAATTCTCGTCATCAGTGATGTCCACATCAATGGCGTTGAATCAAAATGTGGGTCTTGTATCACTCATAATCAATTTTGAGAGATATTGATTTGAGTGGGAGCGCACTTTGGAATAAAATTGTTTATTCACTAGTGCATTTTCATTATAAACAAAGTCTAAGTGAAACTTGTGTTTTCCGTTGTAGATCAAATGGCTCGCAACACCGCGTTCAACTTAGGCCCGATGTTAGAGAAAGAGAAGTTAGCTGCGACTGGAAACAACTTGCAGACTGGGTCCGCGACCTGAGGATTGTCCTCAGGAGGGCTAAGAAATTGTATGTGCTATAGCATGATCTTCCAGCTAAACCCGCGGCAGAGGCCCCGGAAGATGTACAAAATGTCTGGGCCACTAAGGATGATGATTACAACTTAGTGCAGTGCCTCATGCTAGCTTGCATGAGTCCAGAGCTTCAAAAACGTTTTGAATTCCATAAACCCATTGATATGATCCGGGAATTGGATGCTCTGTACAAGGAAACCGCAAAGTCTGAACGATTTGATATCATGAAGGCTTTGATGGAATGCAAGATGGCTGAGGGTAGTTCAGTTGGCGAACACGTGGTCAAAATGATTGGCTATGCTGAAAGGCTTAAAGCCTTGGAATTTCCACTTCCACCTGGCCATATGATGGACATGTTGCTTTCTTCACTCCCCCCGTCTTACGATGGTTTTGTCTTGAACTACAACATGACTGGGATGGAGAAGACACCGGAAGAGGTGCTTGCCATGTTGAAAACTACAGAAGGAGGACTGCGGAAAAATCGCAAGCAAGTGTTGCTTGTGAATAAAACCGCCAGTTTCAAAAAGAAGAAAGGCAAGCCAAAGAAGGGCAAGGGCGCCGGTAAGACCGGCTCCCAAAGCAACTCTAAGGGTGGAGCCAAGAATGAAATTGAGTGCTTCTACTGCAAGGGCACGGGACACTGGAAGAGAAACTACAAGAAGTATCTGGAAGATAAGAAGTTCGGGAAAACCGGAAAAGGTATAATTGTTATACAAGTTAATGTCATTGACATTTTGCTTGCTAGCGAAAATTCTAAGTCTTGGGTATTTGATACCGGATCGGTTGCTCACATTTGCAACTCGATACAGGGACTTCAGAAGGTGCGCGGGCTGGCAAAGAATGAGGTCGTGATGCGGGTCGGGAACGGCGCTGGGATCGCCGCTCAAGCCATCGGCATTATGCCTCTACGTCTCCCTTCGGGATTTATTTTGGAACTTAGTAACTGTTATCTTGTTCCAGCATTGTGTAGAAACATTATCTCCGGATCATGTTTAGTGCACGATGGGTATTCGTACAAGTCTGAGAACAATGGTTGTTCACTTTATTGTAAGGATATGTTTTATGGATTTGCACCTATTGTTGGGGGCCTTTTCATACTAAATCTTGAATGTGTAAATGATGTCTTTAACGTGAATGCTAAACGCCTTAAGAAGGCTAATACCACCACCACTTACTTGTGGCACTGTCGACTTGGCCACATCGGAAAGAAACGCATGCAAAAACTCCAGTCAAATGGAGTTTTGTCGTCCTTTGATTTTGAATCATTCGACACATGTGAAGCTTGTCTGATGGGGAAAATGACCAAGACGCAGTTCACGGGTCATCCTGAACAGGCGGGTGAATTATTGGAAATAATACATAGTGATGTATGTGGTCCGATGAACACGGCCGCACAGGGTGGGTATTTTTACTTCGTGACTTTTACTGATGATTTAAGTCGGTATGGCTATATCTACTTGATGAAGCATAAGTCGGAAACCTTTGAAAAGTTCAAAGAATTTCAGAATGAGGTAGAATCATCATGACAAAAAGATTAAGTTTCTGCAGTCTGATCGCGGAGGCCAATATCTTAGTCATGAGTTTGGCCAACATCTGAGTGACCGTGGAATCGTTTCACAGCTTACGCCTCCCGGAACTCCACAGAGAAACGGAGTATCGGAACGATGTAACCGAACCTTGTTGGACATGGTAAGGTCGATGATGTCTCTTATGGATCTTCCGATATCTTTTTGGGGTCACGCACTACTCACTGCCGCTCACACATTAAATAGAGCACCGTCTAAATCTGTTGAGATGACACCATACGAGTTATGGCATGGGAAGAAACCCAATTTGTCGCATCTCAAAGTTTGGGGTTGTGAAGCTTATGTAAAACGTTTACAACCGAGCAAACTCGATCCCAGATCAGACAAATGTAACTTTGTAGGTTATCTCAAGGAAACCATTGGGTATTTCTTCTACCAACCCTCTGAGTGCAAAGTGTTTGTCGCTAAAAACGGAGTCTTTCTCGAGAAAGAGTTTCTCGCAAAAGAATTAAGTGGGAGGACAGTACAACTTAATGAGATTAGTGAATCTTCGGCAACCGTTGATATGGCTAAGGAACTAGAAGAAATTCCGCTAATTATCCCTACAACCGAGCCGGAAGTTGTCGCATGTGATGCGGAGACTTCAGACAAAGTTGTAACTGAACCGCGCAGATCAGGTAGGGCTATCCAGCCACCTGAGTGGTTTCATAACGAAATCTTCATTCTTGAAGACGATGAACCTGCGCACTACAGGGAAGCGATGGCAGGGCCCAGCTCAAAGGAATGGCACAAGGCCATGAAATCCGAAATGGAATCCATGTACGAAAACCAAGTTTGGAACTTGGAAGAACTTCCAGAAGGCGTAAAGCCGATTGGTTGTAAATGGATTTTCAAAAGGAAGACGGATGCGGATGGTAACATTACTATCCACAAAGCTAGACTTGTCGCGAAAGGGTTCACACAAGTTCCAAGAGTGGACTATGACGAGACTTTCTCGCCCGTAGCTATGCTTAGGTCTGTTCGGATATTACTAGCAATTGCTGCTTATTTCGATTATGAAATATGGCAGATGGATGTCAAAACGGCTTTCCTAAATGGAAACCTCAAAGAGGATGTATACATGACACAGCCAGAAGGTTTTGTCATTCATAAGGATGCTGGAAAGGTATGCAAACTTCAGAAAGCCATTTATGGACTGAAGCAAGCGTCAAGGAGCTGGAACATTTGTTTTGATGTAGTCAAAGAGTTTGGCTTCATCAGGAATGACGAAGAATCTTGTGTTTACAAGAAGTTTAGTGGGAGCGCAAAAGCATTTCTAATCTTGTATGTGGATGACATATTATTGATTGGAAATGACGTGAATTTCCTTAGCGAAATAAAAGACTCATTGAAGAAGAGTTTTTCAGTGAAAGACTTAGGCGAAGCGGCATATGTATTGGGCATCAGAATCTATAGAGATAGATCAAAACGCCTGATAGCGCTTAGACAAAGCACGTACATTGACAAGGTGTTGAAAAGGTTCAACATGGAGAACTGCAAAAAGGGCCTTCTCCCCATGTCACCTGGCACAGTGCTTTGCAAGAATCGGTGTCCTCGGACTCTCGATGAGCGAGTACAAATGAATGATGTTCCATATGCCTCGGCAGTTGGTTCTATTATGTATGCCATGCTATGTACAAGACCGGATGTTTCCTATGCGCTAAGTGTTAGCAGCCGGTACCAAAGTGATCCAGGATTGGAACACTAGGCCGCAGTGAAGGGTATTCTTAAGTACCTCAGAAGGACCAAGGATTTACTCCTTGTGTACGGAGGTGATGAAGAGCTCATTGTAAGTGGTTACACTGATGCAGGCTTCATGACTGACCCAGATGACTTCAAATCGCAATCAAGCTATGTTTTCATATTGAACGGTGGCGCAGTGGATTGGAAAAGTTCCAAACAAAAGATTGTGGCGGATTCTACGACGGAGGCGGAATATGTTGCTGCTTCAGAAGCCTCCAAGGAGGCGGTATGGATCAAGCAATTTCTTGAAGACCTTGGTGTGGTTCCTAGTGCCCAAGACCCGGTGGAGATCTATTGTGATAATAGTGGCGCCGTGGCTCAGGCAAGGGAGCCATGTTCGCACCATAAGACAAGACATATTGAACGCAAATATAAACTCATTCGACATCACGTCGAAGCAGGTTTAGTGAAAGTACGCAAAGTTCACATGGATCTGAACGTGCCAGACCCGATGACAAAGCCTCTACCACGAGCAAAGCATGAGCAGCACCGGATAGCCATTGGTGTTAGGGAAGCCATGTAACTGGATTACGACTCTAGTGCAAGTGGGAGTCTATAGGAGATATGCCCTAGAGGCAGTAAATAACAGTTATTTTGTATCTCCTGGTTTGTAATGAATGTTTATGTTCCATGCTATAACTGCAATGATTCTCGAGTCTACAATATCCACGAGGCTCGAAGGGAAACTCATGTGCACGTGTGGTAAAATAAACGGTAAAATATATTCCCAGACATGCCTCTAAGACTGGCTCAAGTATTGCATGATGATCCTGTTTTCCTGATCATGGGCATGTCTATGCCAGCAATTTTTGAGGGCACTTTGTTGGTAGAACACTTGTGTTGAATCGACCCAAATTGATGTTATGCTATGAGATTCTTTCATCACAAGTTAAATGGTTAATAACACAAGGAAGTTAATGTTTGCATAATTCCTTAGACCATGAGAGTATTAAGTTCCTTCGTACTTGCTTCGTGAACTTTGGGGTTTGTTAAACGTCATCCGTAACTGGGTGGCTATTACGGCGGCTTACGGGTTCATGGAAAAGTATGGTAAGTGATGAGATAGCTCAAGATTGGGATTTGCTCCTCCGACGATGGAGAGATATACTCGGGCCCTCTCGGTGTTACGGTATCCATCATCGTCTGGCCAGACACCTTGTGATTTGATCACTGGGATGCCGGAACACGGAAACGAGAAAAGAGAACAAAACCGGCAACGAGGTAACTTGCATGATGGACAAATTGTTCGTCCACGGGGATGCAATAAATCTCACCTCGGGTGTTTGTGACATATCGCGAAGCAACGGGAATAGCTCACTGCAACTGGAGGTTCACTCGAATATTTATTCGTGTGGGTATAGGGGTCAATATGGGTGTCCACGGCTCCGATGTTGATCATTGATCGGAAGGGGTTCCGGGTCATGTCTATACTTCACCGAACCTATAGGGTCACACGCTTAAGGGTCATCTATCTGCTGAATACTAGATAGGGAGTCTGAGAGAAAATCATCAAAAAAGTTTCGGACACCGTAAAAGTTTCGGACAGCGGAAAAGTTTCGCAGAGAGAGGTCATCGGATGAGTTTCGGTGAAACCGAAAAGTTGTTTCGGGATATTCTATTAAGTAAAATTGGTTTCGGCACATGCCTGATAATTCTTGGAGGGTGCCAGAATCATTCTGGAAACTTTTTGGAATTTTCCGGGATAAAAACAGGAAATGTTCCGGAGCTGCCGGAGCCACTTCAGATGCGTTTCGCAGATGAAAATCACTAAACCAGAATTGTTTCGGAACGCGTTGAAAATTATTTTAGTGGGTACTGAAAATGTTCTAAGCCCACATAAATATTTTTAGTTCGAACAGACGCTGAAAAATGTCGTCTTGAATAGTGAAAATCAGCTTTATGGATATTTTTTGGAAAGCCACCTTTTAGGGCTTTTGTGAAAAGGCTTCTAGAAGGTCTTGGGGGCCAAGGAAGCCCCTCATGGGGGGGGCAAGGGTTTGGACGGCCACACATGGTGGTGCTCCATGGAGCTCCACTTGGCCTCCCATTTTGCCCATAACACCCTCATGTGTGACCTAATGCATGGGGGGTTTTGGTAATTTGTGAAGGCACCCTACCCCTTGGTTTTCCTATAAATAGGAGGTGAGGAGGCTGCCCAAAGATCATCCCTTGCTCTCATACACATGCCATGACTTGTCTGGCTTCTCTCTCCCTCCCAGCGAAATAGTTTCGTAGAGCCGAAAGGCTGTCTGGGTTCCGGCAGGAACTAGTTCTGGACGACGAAGCCCTGCCGAATAGCTGACACCGTATGTGTGCAACCCCATAGAGAGATTGTAGTTTCGATCTTTTGCCCGAGGGGCTGTTCGAGTGTCCTCCCGAAGGGCTGTCCGAGTTACCATCCGAGTTTCGAGGGTCTTCCTGAAGGGCTGTCCGCGACATTGTCCGGGGGACTGTCCGACCGCCTCCCGAAGGGCTGTCCGGAGAGGGAGTACGTCCTCGCGGTTGGGAGGTTGTAAATCCTAGCTGCGGGGATCTGCACCGACGATCTCCACCGACTCTTCTTCCGCTGCGCTTCGAGTCGGTATGGATCAGATCAAACCTTGTATGCAGTCTCCATAGTGGTCCTGGGCGTGCTCGCTATACCGAAAATTTTATTTTTCTGTCGCGTTCCCCAACACTTCTTCCCAGTCTCTTGCTTCTGAATAGCAGCATAATGTTGGGTGTCAGATAACAAACTATGCATGAAGAGGGAAAACATCGACATCAAGAACGATCATACTACCTTGGGTGGGTGTTTCTTCTTCCTCCTCATCAGAGCTATCCTCACTATCATCAGAGGAATCGTCACCGTCCTCACTATCATCCTACAATAATATGTGACAGCAGCTTCAGTCAAGCATAAATCAATACAAATCTACAATAATAGGTAGATTAACAATTTCAGCCAGGCATCAATTCATATGCATGTATACCATAATAGGCGACTAACAATTTCAGTCAAGCATCAATCTATATGCATATCTACCATAATAGGTGATGACAGTTTCAGTCAAGAAATCAATCTACACAAATCCAGACCAGGCCATATAACATAAACAAATTATGGGGTGTCAATTAAATTAACTCACAGAATCATCCTCCATGGGAATCAATGCTTCATCATCACCAGAGTCATCTTCGCTGTCGTCCTCATCCCTGTCATCATCATCATCATCATCGCTGTCATCATCCTTGTTAGATTTTCCCACATCCTTGGCAGCAGCCTTAGACTTTGAAGGTGCAGCAGTGTCAATCTTAACCTGCTTCTTCTGCTTCTTGGCTTCAGGTTTGCCTTGAAAAGGAAGAACAAAAATACATTGTCAAGGGTCAACTCTCAATTTCCCCTGATGTCCCATCCAAGAGAGGTGTGCAAATGCATTAAGGAAGCACGAACTAGAAGCAGAGGAGAAATGTGCATACCATTTTCCTTGGTGAGTGCTGGAATGATCTTGTCTTCCTCCTCCTCCTCCTCCTCCTCCTCAGACTCATCCTCGGAATCAAAATCCATTGTGGAAGCAGGGGAAAAGGCAGGTCAAGGAAACAAGACTCAAGTAGCATAGTACTCCACAAGACATGTATATGTGTACTACTTAAAAATTGTTATAGGGCACACTAAACTTTTTGGGAGGATCAGTTTCTCTAGCTAGGCAATAAGCATCTGTAATGGTTTGTGGTTTGTGAGTTGTGACTTGGAATTTAATCCCCTCTCTTAGTCCATTAACATAACACCTGACAAACCAGAGTTGAGGTGTTTCTTCCTGAATTTATGCCATCAAATCCTCAAAGTCTCTAGTGTAATCTGCCACAGACAGTTGCCCTTGTTTAATACAGTAGCATTGAGCTTGTCAGTTAAATCATAAGATCCCTGAGTGGAAAATCTTGTGTATGAAGTGATGGAGATTTATCCTTTGCCCCTCCATCATGTCCCTCTGTCCCTTGGTCTTCGGTTGTTGGTGTTCTCGGTCTTGACGCAGACGCATTGGTGGTCGCCCGGGAGGTGATCTATGCTGGATGGAGCCACGTCCTCGCGGTTTCCTCCGGCTCGGCCTACGGTATGTAATCGATCTCTGCCGCCCTTGATGCATTGATTTGGGTCACAGTCTCCGCCTAGGGAGGGGTTTTGATCCTTGTGAAAGTGAGATAAAAAGTCTGGCTTTTGGGGGCGTGCGTATGGTTCACAATCTGTTATCACCTTTGTGCTATGTTCATATGTACAACTCTAGTTAGTTTTGATTTCCCTGTGGTACTGTCTGCCCATGATGCGAAGAAAAATGTTTTTGTTTTGGTTCAGACTGAATGGTCCCTCTTGATTGTAGTTGAAGATCCGCATCGGTAGTAATAAGTGCGAGAAACACACAAGATGTGTTGGCTGTCATATAGGTTGAGAAATTAACAATTTCAGACTAGTTTCAGATTTGGAACAGTGTGTGTGTGTGTGTGTGTGTGTGTGTGTGTGTGTGTGTGTGTATGGTTTGTGACTTGATTTGGAACAGAGTTTCAGAGTTTGTTGTATGGTTAGTCAGCGGCTACATTTGTTCATGGTACAGATTGATTGCATGCATGCATGCATGCTAGTATAAAGAAAGAAAGAAAGAAAGAATTGCTCAGCTTGTATAGAGTTTCAGAGTTTGTTGCTATGCTATAAAGAAAGAAATATAGTGTTTGTTCATGGTACAAATTTCATGCTGATGCGTCGTAAAGAAATATGGTGTTTGTTCATGGTACAAATTTCATGCTGATGCGTCGTAAAGCTGGTACAGATTACATTTTCTTTAACAGAAATGTCAGGAGAGATTTGTTTCTAGTTGATGCAAGGGAGGGACTCCATTCCTGAGAGAGACAAGATCAAGTACTAGTGCTGCATCTACCTAACCTAACCTAGCCTAGCCTAGCCTAGCCTAGGAGGAAAAGGCTCTACTAGATCTAGATGAGGTGTATCCTTGTGATGAGCTACATACTTGTAGTTGGCTCACAAACAGATGTGCACATAATGCTTGGTGTGTTTGTTTATTGTCAACGAGGTGCACATTCTTGTTTCATGATTGATCCTGGCATTTTTCAACTAGGATTCCTTGCAAATCTCTTCACTTCTTTCAGTGTCGTACATTCTTGTTTCTGCTCTACCATGGCTACACGTGATGGGGGCATAAATGGATTCAAATATTTACAAGCATTTATCAAATGTACTATTTAATTTAATCTTTAGAAAATCTAGTTTTTGCTACCATTAGACAGGATTAACTAGGGAAATCTATCATCTATAACTTGTTGCATTTTTATGCATATCTCAGCAGCAAAAGACTTTCTCTAACATTTCACCTCAACATCAAACAACTGCAGCAACCCACTTCAAAAACACCAAGAAACAAGCCAAAAAATATGTCCAAAACCACACAGGATTCATTCAAAACCATGATGACCATAGCATTCCACCATCCAATTCCAATTCCAATTCCGAATCACAGCGGCTTTTTTGTTTGATTCAACAACCAACGCATCATCACTAACAGCTCAACGGTTTCTCCCTTCCCTTCCCTCAGGATCAGGCTAGCTAGGTAGGTAGGGAACACGACAACACAAGGATAGATAGCCTAACACAGCAGCATAACGATAATAATCTCATAGGACAGACAGATCAAAATAATAGTAACTGGAGCCAGCCAGCCAGCCAACATCTTCCTCTCCTCTTCACTTGGCCTCGTGCTTGGCCTTGGAGTGCGAAGCTAGAGCGCCCTCGCTGTTGAATGTCCTGCGCAAAATCAATCAAGAGAGATTCGCCAAGTTAGCAACACTGGAATCCACAGTCATCTGTCCAAACAGAAATATATAGCACAAGAGAAGAACTTACTTGCTGCACGACTTGCACGCGACCGACCCTCCAGACTTGGGCGACTTCTCGCTGGTAGCCGGGGTCTTGCCTGCCTTCTTGGCCGGGTGAGGAGTCGCCACATGGACAGCTCCCTTCTTGTCACCTGCAAACAAAGGCCATCATTATCATTAGCAAACAAGGCCACAACATCTGATTGGATTGACTGGTTACATTCATTCCAAGGCCAGATGTTAGAAAGCAATCAGCTCTCACCTGTCTTCTGGCCTGACGGTGTTGCAATCTTGGCCTTCTTGTCAGTAACAGGGGTCTTCAACACGCTTCCAGCCGCCCTCTTCTTCCCAGTCTCTGGCTTCTGAATAGCAGCATTTTGTCAGGTGTATGGTTATGCATCGAGAGGGAAAATTCTAATAAAACATCAACATCAAGAACGAACATACTACCTTGGGTGTTTCTTCTTCCTCCTCATCAGAGCTATCCTCACTATCATCAGAGGAATCATCACCATCCTCACTATCATCCTACAATAATATGTGACAGCAGCTTCAGCCAAGCATCAATTCATATGCATATACACCATAATAGGTAGATTAACAATTTCGGTCAAGCATCAATTCATATGCATGTATACCATAATAGGTAGATTAACAATTTCGGTCAAGCATGAATCTATATGCATATCTACCATAATAGGTAGATTAACAATTTCAGTCAAGCATCAATTCATATGCATATATACCATAATAGGTGATAAACAATTTCAGCCAAGCATCAATTCATATGCATGTATTCCATAATAGGTAGATTAACAATTTCAGTCAAGAATCAATGTATATGCATAGCCACCACAAATAGGTGAAAAACAATTTCAGTGAGCATCAATCTACGCTAGCTACCATAATAGGTGATGGCAGTTTCAGTCAAGCATCAATATAGAAAAACCTAGACCAGGCCATATATATAACATAAACAAATTATGGGGTGTCAGTCAATTAAATGAACTCACAGAATCATCCTCCATGGGAATCAATGCTCCATCATCACCAGAGTCATCTTCGCTGTCATCCTCATCACTGTCATCATCGTCATCGCTGTCATCATCCTTCTTAGATTTTCCCACATCCTTGGCAGCAGCCTTTGACTTTGAATGTGCAGCAGTGTCAATCTTAACCTGCTTCTTCTGCTCCTTGGCTTCAGGTTTGCCTTGAAAAGGAACAACAAATGCATTGACAAGAGTCATCTCTCCGTTCCACCTGATGTTCCATCGAAAAGAGGTGTGCAAATGAATTAAGGAAGCACGAACTAGAAGCAGAGGAGAAATGTGCATACCGTTTTCCTTGGTGAGTGCTGGGATGATCTTCTCTTCCTCCTCCTCCTCAGACTCGTCCTCGGAATCAAAATCCATCGTGGAAGCAGGGGAAAAGGCAGGTCAAGGAAACAAGACTCTCAAGTAGCAGACATGTAAATGTGTACAACTTGATGAGGAAGAAGAAGACACATGATTGTTACTAGTATATATATATATATATATATATATATATATATATATATATATATATATAAGGATATTCATCTCCCTCGGCAGGCTGGAAGACCTTGTAGCCAGAGAAGAAGACGCTGGACGTCTTGGAATTGTGTGAGAGCTCAAACTCCTTCTCGAAGACGAGGTCAAACTGGATCTGAGGGAACTTGTCAGTAGAGAGGGTCCCGATGGCTAGCTTCTGGTCGCCAATCTTGACGAACATGGTTGCCTTGTCATCCTTCTTCACTTCACCAAGGGCACCCTGGCATGGAAACACACACACACACATAAGAGGAGGAAGAGATTAATAATGACCAAAAGAAAAAGATTTCAATCATCAAGCAATACTATAATAGAATAGGTAGAGAAGAGCTGATTGAAATGTTGAGCACAAGAGAGAGCAGACCTGGGAGAGATGGAGGAAGTGCTCGTCATCAGGTGAAACCTTGACGGACTGGTTAGGCTTAACCTCAAGGCCTGCACAGCACAAACACGAGGGTAAAAAAGGTGGAAATGAATGAAGCATGTTTGAGCAGGCAGGCAGAAATTTATTTAAAAAAGCTAAAAAAAATGGATGGATGAAGACATGTACAACAGAGAGAGTGGATTGATTAAAAAAATGAACTCACGTTTTTAACAAGGGAAAGGAATCTAATCCTTTATGGAGCAGAGACAAACAAGTCATGAGCTTACAGACAGACTATCGCTGGAATCTATCTAATCAATCATCTTATTTTTAACAAGAGAAATCCTTGCTAGCTAGGGTTTGAACTTTGAAGGCACGGCTCGGCTCGCTGAAATCAAATCAAATCCAATCCAATCCAATCCAATCCGCTAAACTAATCTAATCGTCACAGAGTCCGGTCTAGTAGGATGGATGATACATACATACATACAGCAACAAAGCAAGGACGGAAGGAAGGAAGGAACGAACGGTAGGCTAAATCGAAAGACGTAACGCCATGAATGGCATCTCATGTCATACTCCATGGGGAGGGAGGGAGGGAGGGAGATGCGCGTTGCTTACCCCAGAACTCCATGGCAACCGGCGGCGGTGGTCGGAGGAGCCCTAGGTCTAGTCGTCTAGGGTTTAAGCCGGCGGACGGACGGAGGGATGGATTTGGGAATGGACTAGGGGTTTGGAGCGGAGCCTTTTTAAAGGGCCCGGGCGGGGCCTCGCCGTCCGATCATGCGCTCTGCGCCATCCTGGCCGTTCCCCCCTCCCCCTAACCTAGACGCTCCTTCCTTCACTGGACTTGGGCTGGACTGGACAGATGCGTGGGTGGGCCGACTACACTGCATGACCCACCACTTGTGGGATGTTATCTATGCTAGCGTTGCACTGCACTGCATGACCCACCACTTGTGTGTTTCTCTGTCCTAACAAAAATACTTGTTCTTTCTTTCTTTCCAAAAAAACAAAAATACTTGTTCTTTCTTTCTTTCAAAAAAAACAAAAATACTTGTAACAAGTTTTTCGATTCACAAAGATTTTTACAAATACGCAAACATTTTATTGGACCCACGAATATTGTTTGCATTCGCGGACATTTTCAAATTTGCAAACATTTTTTGAATTCGTGTACATTATTTCAAATTTGACAACATTTTTACAATTTCATGATCATGTTTTTCTAAATCTGTGAACAATATTTTAAATCCAGGAATATTTTTGAAATTCATGAATCTTTCTTGAAATTTGGAACTTGCTTTTGCCCCGTACAATTTTTAAATAATCAAAAAAGAAGAGCGTGGGGACGAGGGTACGTGATTGCTCACTATGCGCCGACCCACACGGGAAACATGATTGTGCACTCGGATCGGGGAGCGCCTCTTCAAGGTTAAAGATGATGAATCTGATCTGAGGAAAGATGATGAATTTGGACAAAGTTTGCAAATGAAGAAAAGAAAAGAAAAAAGTTGAAGAAAAAGTGTTGTGTGGTTACTTGGTTTAAGCATAAGCATAGCATCATGGTGGAGAGCTAGGTAATTAAGGACGTATAACACTGCTGCTGCGGCACCTAGCTTCTTCGTTGAAAATTAATCAGTTATGGACCCTTGTGCTGCTACACTACACACATTGAACAAAAAAACTAGTTATTATTCTCACACTGTTAAAATTTGATTCAGATTAAAACGAGTATGTATATATAGTACTATATGTATGTATGACAAGGAGATGCCATTATTCAGAAAAATTCTTATATGGAGGCATAGCTTCAGAGCATATATAAGCAACAAAGAAGAACGAATGGATATAACAATGCCTGCACATAGTGTGTGTGTGTGTGTGTGTGTGTGTGTGTGTGTGTGTGTGTGTGTTTCTTGTAAAACATTGTGTGTGTATGTATTAATAGAAGATAAATTACAGGCAGGCAGGCAGAGATGCATCATCATCATCTCTGTCAAGTGGTGTTGACAAGGAAGGAAGGAAGGAAAAACAAGTGGTTGGTACAAGGGAAACTTGTGTCACAGAGACAGACACAGTGTGTAATGCTTCAAGAGGCAGGGAGATGCATCATCATCATCATGTCTATCAAGTGCTATGCTACTAACAACATACTAGTGGAAGGAAGAGAAAGAGCAGACAATCAAAACCAAATGAAATGAAGAAAATCAAGGATTGTTTTGTTGGTGCAGTCGGACTTGGGGTTGGGGATTTTCTTTCTTGGATTTGGGCTTCCCTTCCATTCCTTGCAACTCTTAACTCTGCTACACTAGCACTAGCAGGACTAGTTACTTTTTCTACAATCAAAACACTAGTGGAAGCAATGATATGATCAGCTAAGAAAACAAGTAGTATATGCTAGCAAATTTCAAATGCAAAATGCTCCGTCTATCTTTGCTCCTGTAACCAAGGAATCATCCATATTTTACTTTACTTGTAGATGAATGAAGATGAACTAACTTTGATGTATGTGTGTGCAAGCAGAGCAGAGCATCCCAACAAGAGTGATGCATGTTAGGAATGGGCAACTACATTCATAGGAGGGCCAAGGGCCGGTACATATACATGTGTATGGTAAAGCGCAAGAGAGACTATACACATCTAACACCCTCCCTCAAACTCATGGTGGATCAACAACACTGAGTTTGGAGAGAAGAAAACTATGCCGCGCTTGAGTCTGTGCCTTCGTGAAGAAGTCCGCCAACTGTAACTCAGAGGGCACATAGTGAAGAGCGAGAGTCTGATCCTGCACAGCAGCACGCACAAAGTGGGCATCCACACCGATGTGCTTGGTGAGCTCATGCTTCACCGGGTCACGCGCAATACTGATAGCACCAGTACTGTCTGACAATAAGGGAGTCGAGGTAGTAGCAGACACACCAAAGTCCTCAAGTAACCACCGTAACCAGATCACCTCAGCCGTCAGCATAGCCATGGCTCGCAACTCAGCCTCTGTACTCGAGCGAGAAATGGCAGTCTGTTTCTTTGTCTTCCAGGCAATAAGAGAGCCACCAAGAAAGACACAATAAGCAGACAGCGAGCGTCGATCAGAGGAATCACTAGCCCAGGTAGCATCAGAGTAGGCCTGGAGCTCAAGAGAGCTGGAGCGGGGAAAGAAAAGGTGCTGAGAGAGCGTGCCACGAAGATATCGTAGAACACGGAGGAGATGACTATAGTGGACAGAGGTGGGGGCTGAAACGAACTGACTCAGGATATGAACAGGATAGGAGATATCAGGACGCGTAACAGCAAGATAGACAAGACTGCCAACAAGGTGACGATAGCGAGTGGGGTTAGGGAGAGGGTCACCATCAGAAGCACGAAGCTGAACGTTGAGTTCCATAGGAGTCACAACTGTGCGCTCATCACCGAGAGCAGTGCGAGCAAGAAGATCCTGAATATATTTTTCTTGGGAGATGTAGAAGCCATCAGAGGTCGAGGAGATCTCAATCCCAAGAAAATAGCGAAGTGGACCAAGATCAGTCATGAGGAACTGGTCGCGAAGGCGAGCCTTAACAAAGGCTATGTAGTCATAGTCGTCACCAATGATGATCATGTCATCAACATAGAGAAGGAGCAGAGTCCGACCACGAGGAGACATGTGAACAAATAACGCGGGATCATGATCACTGGGCAAGAAGCCAGCGGCAGTCACCACAGAGGCGAAGCGCTCAAACCAGGCGCGAGAGGCCTGTTTAAGACCATAGAGGGAGCGGCGAAGTCGACAAACCAAACCATCAGGAGCATAGTACCCCGGTGGTGGCTGCATATAAACCTCCTCATGCAACTCGCCATTAAGAAAAGCGTTCTGAACATCAAGTTGAGAGATAGACCAATGACGAACAGAAGCAACAGCAAGAAGAGTGCGAACAGTGGTCATGTGGGCCACAGGAGCGAATGTCTCATCATAATCGCGTCCCTGCTCCTGCTGAAAACCACGGGCCACAAGGCGCGCTTTGTAGCGCTCAAGAGAACCATCAGAGCGAGTCTTAATCTTGTAGACCCACTTGCAGGTGATGGGACGGACACCGGAAGGGAGGGAAACCAGATCCCATGTGCCAGAGCGCTCAAGGGCAGCAAGCTCTTCGGCCATCGCAAGCTGCCATTCAGGCTGAGTCATGGCAGTCCGATAGGAAGTGGGCTCAGCAATAACAGAGAGACCGTACCGATCAGGAGAGTAGCGATCAGGCGGGGGGCGAGGCCGAGCACGGAGGTTATGAACCGGGGGAGGAGTGAAAGGAGGTGCACCAGAGGTGGAAGGCGCATCAGGGGAAACATCCTCAGAACGAGGGCGACGAGTATAGTGAAGAGGAAATGGTGAGAGAGGGCGACGGACTGGAGATGATGGTGGAGAGTTGGAGGAGGAGGATGGGGAAGATGGTGTCGGTGGTGAAGGAGAAGGAAGGAGAGGTGCAGGCGGAGGAGGAAAAACATGAGGAGGCACATAGCAGGGTGTATCAGGGAGAAGAAGAAAAGAAAGATCGTCCACAGAGAAGCTCGAGGTAGAAGGACGTGGGTAGTAAGAGCGAGACTCGTCAAAGGTCACATCACGTGAGATGCGCAAACGACGACCAATAGGATCCCAGCAGCGATAGCCCTTGTGCTCATCACTGTAGCCAAGAAAAACACACTCAACCGACTGAGCAGTCAGTTTGGTGCGTTCTCGTGGGGCAAGAAGGACATAGCACACACATCCAAACATACGAAGAGCTGAGTAGTCAGGAGAGCGACCAGTGAGACACTCCATAGGAATACCACCCTGCAGAGTAGTCGATGGCTGTATATTGATGAGATAGGTGGATGCAGAAACAGCCTCAGCCCAAAAATGGGGTGGGAGAGAAGCGGCAATCATCAGAGCACGAGCGTCTCAAGTAGATGACGATGCTTACGTTCGGCAACGCCATTCTGAGCATGTGCACCAGGACATGAGAACTGGGCAAGAGTACCCTGTTTCGCAAGAAAACCACGCAACAGCTGGCAGATAAACTCACCAGCGGAGTCAGCACGAAAAGTACGAATGGGCATGGAAAACTAGGTGTGAACCATGGCAACAAAACGTTTGTATATAGAGAGAACCTCGCTACGAGATTTCATAAAGTAGAGCCAAGTGTAGCGAGAGAAATCATCAATAAACAAGGTATAGTAGCGGTGACCACCTTTCGAATCAAAGGGAGCAGGACCCCATACATCAGAATGAACTAAGTCAAAAGGATGCTGAGATACCGACTCACTGGTAGGATAAGGTAACTGGGTCTGTTTGCCAAGTCTGTAGCCATTACAATGTAAAGAAACATCTCCAGATACAGACCCTAAGAGGCCCCGACGAACTAAAGAAGACAAGCGAGAGCCACATATGTGACCAAGGCGATGATGCCACTGCTGGAAGGACACAGACGAAGAGGCAGCAAGAGCATGGGAGCTGGCTGAAGTGGTGGCAGCGGAAGGAACACAAAGCCAGTCAACCTCCCAAAGGCCTTCTGACTCACGGCGCCGGGGGCCAGCACCAACCAAAGCGTTGGTGCGACGATCCTGAATGGAGCAAGAGTCGGTATCAAGAATGACACGACAACCAGAATCAGTAAGTTGGGCAGCGGAAAAAAGATTCATGGTGAGGCGAGGAACATGTGAAACACTAGGAACAGAAAAAGATGGAGTGGAAAGAAGACCACGGCTAGCAACAGGAAGAGGTGTGCCATCAGCGGTAAGAACATTAACAGGCGAATCAAGAGGTCGGAGAGAAGATAGCACGGAAGAATCAGAAGACATATGAAAAGAGGCTCCAGAATCCAGAACCCACGAAGATGTACCTGACTGTGTAGATGCCTGCGGTGGTGGAGCAGTGGCTGCAGTCACAGCAGCAGCGGAACCGGTCGACAAAGAGCCTGAGGAAGCTAAGAGACGCTTGAGCCTCATAATGTCCTGGTCAGTGAGTGACGGGGTCGAGGAGGATCCAGGAGTCCCACTGGAAGAGGAGCGCCTCAGGTCTCGCTTCTTCTCACGGTAATCAGACTCTGGGTGACCTGGCCGAGAGCAGTAGCCACAGAAGGTGTCACGGCGCGACCGGCCCCTCTCAGCATAAGAAGGATGACCCACCCCCCTGAAGGAGTAGGCAGGAGCGGTGGAGCGGTGAGGCGAGCAGGTGGCATAGGAGCTCGGGCGGCCAACACTGATGGAACCACAAGTAACCCAGCAGAGCGTAGGCAGGTCTCTTCAGCACGAAGCTCAGCAAGTACCTCCGAGATAGGAACACGACCACGAGCGAGCAGGTGAGCACGGCGAGGCTCGAACTCAGAGCGAAGACGAGATAAGAACTCGTGAACCCGCTGAAACTCCAAATCGGACCGTGTAGTCTGACAGCAACGACAAGTTCCAAAAACGACGGTCCGAAGAGAGTCAAGCTGACGCCAGATGGCAGAGCACTGTGAATAGAACTCATCAACAGAGGAATCACCTTGCTGGAGTGCATGCTCCTGACGCACCACAGATAGGTAGAGAGCATCACCAGAGGGCTGATAGCGCTGACAGAGATAAGACCACATCGCTGCAACTGTGCCAAGTCCCATGAACTCCGAGGCGAACTGAGGAAGGACACTCGCAGTAAGAACAGCAGCAGCACGAGCATCATCATTGCACCACTGGGTGTAAGCAGACAGATCATCACGATAGGCAGAAAGGGCATCCGAATAGGCTGACATCTGCTGATCATAGGCATCAACTGCAGTATCATCGAGAGCCTTGGCGGCATCGCGACCAGCCTGAGAAGCATCAGCAGCAAGAACCAGCGGTGCTGGCGGGGTAGGAGCCACAGGAGCAACAGGGCAAGGCGGACAGGGGACCTCGCCAGAGAGAACACCCCACAGAAGGAGACCGCGCATGTGGATACGCATAAACCCCGCAAACTCGGTATAGTTGGTGCCATCGAAGATCACCGAGCACCGAGGAACGACGACATAGCCCGAAGAAGACATGAGGAGCTCTTTTTTTGGGTCAACTGCTACAGGAGACCCGATCCAGATCGGGATCGGGCTCGCGCTGGCTCGATCCAGCCCCGAGGAGGAAGCGGGGGGGGGGGGGAGGGCGAGCGTGGGAGGGGCCGGCGCTGGGCAGCACCGGCTGCAACAGGAGGCGGCCAGGGGCGGCAGGGCGCGTGGAGGTCGCGGCCGGGCGCGGGGAGGTGGCTGCCGGGCGCGGGGAGGCGCGGGAAGGTGGCTGCCGGCCGCGGCCGAGCACGGGAAGGCGCGGGGCGGCGCGAGGCGGCAAC
The DNA here is from genome assembly GCF_018294505.1 of Triticum aestivum. Classification (NCBI taxonomy): domain Eukaryota; kingdom Viridiplantae; phylum Streptophyta; class Magnoliopsida; order Poales; family Poaceae; genus Triticum; species Triticum aestivum. Next base: position 498,308,103 of record NC_057796.1, read on the forward strand.
GGCAGGCCGCGGCCGCGCTCGGGGCGGCGCGGGACAGCGACGGCAGGCCGCGGCCGAGCTCGGGGCAGCGCAGGCCGGTGCGAGACGGCGTGGCGGCGGGGAGGGAGAGAGCCGGGGGCGAGGGAGGAGCTGGCCGACGCCGGCGACGAGGTAGAGGGAGGCCGGCGATGGGGGAGCGAGGCCGGCGACGGGGGAGCGAGGCACGGAGCTGCGAGCGTGCGGGAGCGGGAAAGAAACCTAAGCATCTGATACCATGTTAGAAATGGGCAACTACATTCATAGGAGGGCAAGGGCCAGTACATATACATGTGTATGATAAAGTGCAAGAGAGACTATACACATCTAACAATGCACACTGCCTGCCTGCCTGCCTGCCTGGGGTAAGGTAATTAACAAGAGTCAAATACAAAACTCAAACTCAAACAGAAAGAAAGAAACTCTCCAGACTAGTACTAATAATTATCAAATTCCTTCATTCGGACATCATCATTTCATTTCATTTAGCAATAATATATAGTATAAAATAGACCAAGTCCACAGCACACCATGCGCACATTAGTTTAGTTACCATACCATGCATGTCTCCAACCATCATTTCCATTTCCATTTCCATTTCCATGACCAACTACAGACAGTACCTACTACGAGTAGCAGTTAACACTAACTATTACAGGAAGGAACCATGATGTTATCCTCATTCTAACCCTTCAAAGTTTGTAGTACCACTAATCTTCTCAATCCAACCAATCTGCCAGGATTCACTTGTGTGCTGGCTGCTGCAGCGTTCAACTACAGATTCACAGGTCAGATGCAGCCGTCACACCTCCAGACTCGACAGGAACACTCTCTGCAGGCACCATGTTAGATTCAGTCGCACCTCCAGCCTCAACAGGAACACAAGATTCAGATTGTCTGTGCCTTCTTCCATGCTGATGCCAGATCCTCCTCCTCTTGTTTACGACGACGACCATGTCTCCAAACATCCCACCAGCAACATCTTCAGTTTCAGCAGACATTGTCTCCATTTCTGGCTGCAGCTGCACACCCCCTATCTCGAGTTGTGACGCGGCATGATCCATGATCCTGGATGGATCACGCGCGCAGACACACCCTGGAGCGTCAAAAAAAGAAAAAAAGAAAATCATCTTATGTCTTATGTCTTGCACATAGCTCAAATAAGAATCTTTAAAAATGTGATAATGAAAACTTGTAAAAAATAAAGGCTAGAATAGATAATACACCATAATAATGTGACACCACAATGATTCCAGTTTACATGATCCGTTTTTCTAAATAGTGACACCACAATGATTACACCATCTGTTTTACTCAAATAGTGACAGCATATCCAGTCCAGTAGTTTGAAGCTACACAAGAGTTAAGCAGAACTCCATGACAAGTTGCAAATAATGAAGCAGGATCGTCGCAGAACACTCTTGTAACAGGACTAGGGATAACAAGCAACACTGTGAAGCATCTTTTGTTGAATGATACAATGAAGAAGGAAAAGAAAGTTAATTACAATGATAAAATGGTAATCTAGCAGAGGGTCAATCAACTCGTTGATATCAGGACATGTAAACATTATATCTTCCTGCTGACACGAACTGAAAGCGTAACAAAAATACCATCTTCTTTTGTTGATGCGTTGGTGTTTCAGAGCAGAGGTAAGAAAACCGGAGACCATATATGTAGTTTCTAACATATGCAAGATTACTTAAAAATTGGAGAGCCATGTCGTTTCTACTGGACCTAAATAGAGCTAGCTGCTGGTGTTGAACAATAAACAGCCACACCACACACTAAGACAAGTAACTGAAATGACTCTCTTTGTATTGTAGTAGAAAAAGAAACAAGAGAGAGATGCAAGATAGTACTAGTATATATAGGTGAGTCAACCTATTATTCTATGCAGCTGCCTTGCTGGTGATTCGGTGTCGTCGCAACTGGATCCCTCCCACTCGACCTGCGATCTTGTACAAGGAAAAAGTAGCAGCTCAGTCAACCACCATATATTAGAAGTTAATAAAAAAAATGTTACTTGGCACAAGTGTAAACGAGAAGCTTGAGGTAGCAGCAGATTGAACAGATAAAGTGCAAAAAGGAGAAGCTTGAGCTAGTAAACAATTTCTGAATGTTATAAAGTGGGGAAAGTAAAATAAAATTCATGACTAGTCATGGCAGTAGAAAAGAAATGAGATTTCACAAAACCAGAGCCAAGCATAGTCCAGAATGTCAAATTTTCAGTTAGTTAATTATTACAGTCCTTTGCTAAAAGAGATGATCTTCTCCGCCTCAGTGCAGGGACGTTGATAGAGCTACAGATGACATCTCATCTCTGGAGCAGCAGCAGGGGTCCTCTGTTTAGTGATGACGGCGAGGTGAACACATGATTTTGGTGATGCCTTTTTTCTAATATTTTTTTCTTCAAGTGTGGTTGTTCCGGTGAGCATTGTTGGTTGGTTAATCTGTTCAGCACTGGCATCTTAGCTGAAATTTCAGATTTTCATTTTTGTATTTGTTTCTTCAAAAAAAAATTCATTTTCATTTTATTTTTTTTCTTTTTCGGTTTCATTTTTTTTGCTTCTTTTTGTTTTCATTCTACATTTCTGGTATATGTCAACAATTTTTTTCTAATACATCTTTAACATTTTTCAAATGCAAATTTAACATTTTCTTAATACATGGTCAAAATGCACATTTTAAACATTTTTTAAATGCTTGATTAACGTTTTTTTTAATACAAGAGTAACATTTTTTTTGAATATTTGGTCAACATTTCCCTATAGACACTTTTAAACTTTTTCAAATGCTTGATTAAAAGTTTTCAAGTAAAAAAATAACATTTTTTATACAATTTCAACATTTTTTCTATACGCATTTCACATTTTTTCCAAATGCTTGATTAACATTATTCAAACACTTGTTCAAGATTTTTCAAATGCTTGATTAATATATATATGATCATATTTTTTCATTGTTTTTTTAATACATGGTCAACATTTTTCTGTACACATTTAATATTTCCTAAATGCTTGATTAACATTTTTCAAATACTTGTTCATTTTTTTTCAAATTCTTGATCAACATTTTTTTATAGATGATAAAAAAGATTCACCATTTTTATAATACATAATTAACTACTCGCTCCGTTCCATAATGTTAGTGTGAAAAAGCGTCATATATTATGGGACAGAGGGGTACCTTTCTATACAAGTTAAATATTTTCTGAATTCTTGATTAACATTTTTCCAACACTTGTTCAACATTGTTCAAATACTGTATCAACATTTTTCAATATACTTAAAAAATAACCACCCACATCTGCGACACCACATGAATATACTTAAAAAACGTCTTACATTTTGGAACAGAGGGAGTACAAAATACGTACACCCAGTCATTCCAGCATGCAGCCACACTTATCTTTTGACAAGAACAATATAATCTATCTGTGTTACTCGTGCATGCAGAAGAATTAATGTTGTGTTAACAATTTATTTTTTGCAAACTGTTGAAACCAAACGCACACGTAGAGCTTTCGGAAATGAACAAGGACATGAACAGGCGGAGAATAAGCAAAGACAGTAGTCATGCTAGCGAGCAAGGAAGGACACAATAACAATAACATGCATGCAAATTCAGACATACACTTTCAGTCCAGGTCAGGTACTCACTCACCTTCTTCATTGCAAGCAAAGCGAGTGAGTGAATCAACAACCCTGATACTGATAGATACCACACAAGAAACATCAATCACCTAACAGCTATCAACATCCGCACACCGCACAACCTAAACTAACATCCATCCCATCCCATCTCATCTTTGTTGTCTGTTAATTAGGCAGGCCAGTCCTTCCTGATTTCAAAGCTGTACTTCATGTCCAGGTACACCTTTCCATCATCGTCCACAAACTGCAGGGCACCACCAACCAAAATCAATCAAATCCAGTCAGTCCACACATCTTTACTACATACAGTATTAACCAACTCTGGTTGGTATGACAAAAGAAGATAGATGGCTAGATTCACTGCAACAAAATAGCTGGCACATACAAACTTTTTCTATATATGCACCTTACCTTTAATCTAGCAGAATAGGAGCCCCTCGCAAAGATGCCGCTCGGGGTGCTATCTTCTTCAGCCTTGTACGTGTAGGGCTCCTGCTGAGGGCTGAATGTCCCCAGCATCACCTTCTGGTTCTCCACTGCAAAACAGAGGGAACAGGACTCACTCACAGAGTTATTTACTTATTCAGTCATGACTGTCATCACAATAGATCAATGCAGTCAAACAGTATGCATCCAACATATAACCTTCTTCCTTCAGAATTAATTATTATGGACACAGCATTCAGTCATCCTATTTTTTGTTGAGACTTAAGAATTGTTTCCTGATGATGGAAATGAGATCAAACCAAATCCACCGTGTTTAAACCCAGCATGTCTTGAGAGAGAGAGAGAGAGAGAGACAGCAGGTGTTTATTTTCACCCATGTGACTGTTTCCTAATGACTTGCTGGTGTTGATCATATTGCAGAAAGTACAACATATGCAATGCAATCAAAACCTGCTAGAGATGCAGCAGCAAAGGCTAAGATGGAATTAAAAAAGTTAAAACCAGCGGGTGGATTCGTTTTGTGTCGTGAGTGGAACAAATACGGTCTCTCATAAGATGGTGAAAAAATGTGGAAATAAACCTTTGATGGAACAGAACAGCAGGAACACATGACTTGGGATAAAATAAAATATATAAACGACACCATGCATGCCCACAAGTCAATCAGATAAGATGCGAATTCAACTCAGTGACAAATAAGCAGTGAATTGAGGAGCAGATTTGGATCAAAGCAAGTATAGTATATCATTATTATCGGGAGGAGCTGGCATTTTTCAATCAAATTCTCGTTTTATGGAGGCACAGCTGCAGAGCATATGTAACAAATTCTCATATTCAGCTCAACATTTGCTAATAATGTTATATTCTTGGGGTGTCTTCCTATTTTTGCAGGGATATATATAATTCTCTCAAGGATTATTTATTTCCCAACAGTGGGAATGAGGCAAAATCCACAATGTTGAAACCCAGCATGTCTTGAGCGACAGCAGGCGTGTTTATTTTCGCCTATGCTACTCTTCCTGTTGTGTTCATCATAATGTCGAAAGAATATACGCAATGTAACCAAAACCTGCTAGGGATGCAGCAGCCTAAGACGGAATTGAAAGTTAAAACCAATGGATTCATTTTGTATCGTCAGTGGAACAATTATGTTGTCTCATAAGATGTTGAAAGACAATACAGGAGTAAATCTTTGATGAAACAGAATAGCAGGAAAATATTACTTGCAACTACATACATCACATGCTTAGATGTAATTGGATAAGGTGTGAATTCAATTCAGTGACAAATAAGCAGGAAAATGCAAAGCAGGTTCAGATCAAAACAAGTATAGTGGTGTGTTTAATTAATTAATTTAAGGAGTTGTTTACAAGGAAAGGAAATGAAATGAAGGAAATGGCCACCTTTTACTCGGGTCTTCCAGACGGTGTGCGAGTACTTGAGACCGGACACGATGTTGTTGGAGACGGTGAAGGAGAAGCGGAAGCTGTAGGCGGTGCCGTCCTTGAGCGCGAAGGCGTGGCCCTTGTCATCAGGCACGAACGGAATCGGCAAAACCAGGTCAGGCCTCCCTGGTGCCAAGATGGTGAGGTTGAGTATGGTCACCTCAGGTTCGACGGTCTCTGGACATAGCCGGCAGCGCATAGGAACGGAACAGTGAGTCAGTCAGTCTCACAAACAGTGTAGTGTGTCTACTCTAGTGTGATAACAGAAGATAAATTACAGACAGGCAGCAGAGATACTGCCAAGTGCTCTCTCTCTCTCAGGAAAAGCTGGTAACAAGTAGTGTTGCCTGACAGTGTTTTATAATTTAGTGTGCGTAATATACTTATACTGGAATAAGAGAAAGAAAGAAATTAGAGGCAGTCCGTCAAGTGGTACTAGTACTGGAGGCGTGCATTTGCATTTGCATTTGCAGACAGGCATTGTGAGACAGGTAGCAGTAGTAGTAGTAGGTGAGTGAGTTACCAGCTCCAAGGGCAAGGGCAAGGAGGTTGGTTGTGTGGAGAGCATCTGGTCCAAGGAGCTGCTCCTTCCATCTGCGGAGGCTCTCATCCTCCTGCTCCTCCTCCTCCCCCTGCATTACATTACATACATACATACATAGATCCATCCTTTCCTTGTTAGTTTCAGTTTGAGTATTCCTCTAAAAAGAAAGATGCAGATGCAGATCCATCCTTCTTCTACATTACATTAGTATTATTCCTTACTTATGAAAAAGAAAGAAAGAAAGAAAGATGCAGATGCAGATGCAGGTGGAAGTTGCTTGCCTTGTGGAGGTGGAGGAGGTCCTTGAGGGGAACCTGAGGGCCCAGCGCCATCTTCACCGCACCCATGTCATCCTCCTCTTCTTCTTGCTCTTCCTCTTCTTCCTCCTCCTCCGGCGGCAAGGAGGAAGGAACGCTGACGCTGACGGAGACGGACGCTTCCTCCTCCTGCTGATCCATCTTCCTTCTTGGATCGCCCCTCCCCTCCCCTCCCCTCCCCTCCCCTAAAGATTTAGAAGCAAAATCAAATCTTGGAGGGGATGCCTGCCCTGCCCGCGTGATTGAGGGAGGGAGGGATTGATTGATTTGGGGAAAAGGGAAGGGAAGGGGATGTGGGGATTTGTTTTTGCTCAGCAGCCAGCAGCACAGCAGCAGGGCTGGGGTTGGGTTGTTGTGCGAGTGAGATTTTAGCTCAACTTTTGTTTTTGTGAGAGGGAAGGAAGGGAAGGGAGGGAAGCTCATGGGTGGATGTATGATTCGTCTGCACTTTCTTTCTTTCTTTCTTTCTTTCAGATTCAGAAATATATAAAAAATTAGTTTTGCTAATTTGTCGTTAGGGTCACAAATAAAAAACCGTCTGTGCTAAATGCCAGGCATTAGTCAGCTCCGCTTTGCCTCCCCGAGGACCAAGGCGGGGGTGCGCAGGTGTGAGCCGACGATAGCTAGTCTCGAATTTCATATTGTGGGTTAGGGGATCGTCCGAGATGATAATGTGGGGTGGGGGAGGGGGGCTTAGAGGGGTGGCTGCGAGCGGCGGCCAGCACAGCGGTAAGGGAAGGGTGATGTGGCAAGGTGGCGCACAACAGCGCCAACCGACCGCAAATGGCGGAGGCAAGCGGTTAGGTAGGCTCGCGGCGGCCTCGGGAAGAAGAAGGAAAATGAATAGTGTGTGATATGTGTTTCGTCTGTTGGATGAAGATCTAGCACTCGTGAACAAAAGTGATTGATGCAAAAAAAAGACTAGTTCCATGCACCGGCAGCTCCACAACCCTTTAGTAAAACAACAACAAAATATGTATTACCTTTGAGCCCACAAAACATGCATCAAAAGCCAAGAAAAGAAAAGAAAAGAAAAACTAGACAAAAGAAGGAACCTAAAGAGCACACCCAAGACCTATGGAAGGCCATGATCCATGCTAGGAATTTAGGCCTACCTTGACCTATGAGCAAGAAGGGAAAAATGATGTACAAAATTACAACACCAGAAGGCAAAGAAGACCTAACACCCATGTAGGTTTCTCCATTGCACAATATCTAGATATCCCAAGCTGTGGTAAAGACCACCTCAAAGAAAAATGGGTGATCAGACCTCTTCCCAACAACAACAATGCACTGACTGACATTGTGTCCATGTCCCCACTCAGTTTGAGTGGGGGCACACAACACAAAAATTATCCTCATGGATAGATCTCCAGCGCCTTCTCACTAACATGTCCTTGGTGTTAAGTCTATCAAAGAGAAAAAGCCAAGCAAAGACTTTAATTTCCATGGTGCATTTGCTTTGCATATCCATTTGAAGGGCTCATCGACGGACAAGTAAGAATACATGATAACATAATAACTTTTAGCGGAATAAAGACCATTGATCCCAGTCCAAGCCCAAATATCATATGTCAAGGGATCTCGTTGAAGTTGAGATAACCAACCCTCCAATATAGACAATTCCTGCGAAGCTTCAGAGGAGATTGGCGGATGTAGCATAGAAGCTCAAACTTCAGCCAGAATAAAATCCCTAACAGACAGTTTGTCATCCTTGATGAAAGAGAACAACCGTGGGAGTCCGAAACAAAGTGGCTGAGAAGAATCACTAACATGCCAACTGTCAGACCAAAATATCACATAATCCTCCAAATTAACATGGACATTGGCAATGGCCCTATAATCCTCATTCAACTTAAGGATATTACACCACCAAAACGAACCACAGAGGACAGTGGCATGGGGAACCACACCATCATAATAAGAGTTCCAAATCAAGGAGACTCAAGGGATATCAACTTTGTTGCTAAACTTGTGCAGATGCTTAACCAACAAGCCCTGATTCTGAATATGAAGATTGTTAATGCCAAGACAACCTTGTCCTTAGGCCTACAAACCAAATCCCATGCAGCTAAAGACTACTTGGGAGTATCAGAGTTTCCCTCCATAGGCACTGCCTCTCAATGCTTTCAAGATGCTTGATAATTTCAAGAGGGATATGCAAACTATAGATAAAGTATATTGGCATGGAGGAGAGGACATATCTTGAGAGTTGCAATCTTGCACCCTGATTTAATAGAGAAGAGCTAGGAGATAATCTCCTCTCCAACCTATCCACCAAAGGGAGTAAATCCTTCCTAGCCTAGTAGCAGCCACTAGCAGACCAAGATATGTAAAGGGCATGGTGCCCATCTTGCAATCAAATAGAGTGGATAACTTCAGAGCTTCTCCATCGGGAACATTGATGGGAACCAAAGATGACTTGTTAAAATTAATCTTTAGACTAGTAGAAGCAGAAAAGAAATGCATCATGTCCTTAAGAGAAAAGGAACTGATTATCCGCTGTAGGTATAATTATATTGTATCATCAACATATTGCACAATGGGAAACTATTGATCATGTGAAGGGATGGGCAAAGACAAAACTCCTCTGACAAGCATATCATTAACAACTGACTGAAGGAGGTCTACTGCTAAGACAAATAGTAGGGGAGATAAAGGGTCACCCTAGCGAACCCGTCTCTTGCAAACAAATTATTCCGAGGCAAACTATTTAAAAGAACTGATGAAGAGCCTAAAGACAAAATCTCTTTAATCCAGCCAAGCCACCTATCATCAAAACCCTTGAACTTCAGTATCTCCAAAATGGAATCATGCTCAAATGTATCAAAAGCTTTAGCATAAACAAGCTTAAGAATGAGCAAGGGTCTTTTGGACTGATGGCATTGATGTAAATACTCCAGAGTCCAGGAAATGCAATTCTGGATGGACCTACACTTAAGAAACCCATACTGGTTTTTATGTATGCACTTGAGGGAAATGCCCTATCAATGATGTTCAATAGTAATGCGCCAACCTGACGAGATCGTCCATCCAGGGAGACCTAACATCGTCAAACAACTGGAGAGACCCGACAACGCCCAATAAAGAAAGTTGGCCCACAAGGCGTTGTTCCAGTGGCCGATAATTAGGCCAGACACCCAGAACGAGCCGGAGCGTAAGGGTACCGACCAAAGTGATGGAGAGGGGCAGGAAGAAGGCACCGGGGCAACGCGCAACCTCCAAAGTCAAATAGATGGGTAGACGACATAGAAGATGTTAGCCGGATAGCCATGCCAGTCGGGCAGGCCGACAAAGGGACCCGATCATGAGGTGGCCAACAACTGGGAAGGCATCAGCATGACCCCCCCCCCCCACACACACAGAGAGAGAGAGAGAGAGAGAGAGAGAGAGAGAGAGAGAGAGAGAGCACCAATCTAGCAGACCCAACGGTCTGGAACATCTGGTTAGCCACAAAAGGGACCCGACCATGAGGAGGTCAACATCCGGCCAACATAGCAATCGAACTCCGCCACATAGCCTTCACCAATGCATGAAATGCACATGCAACAGCGAGGCAAAAGACGATAGATGATAGGGCCCTGACCGTGCACGTGGCCCATGCGTCATGGACCTCAGAGACGTCGTCGTAGTGAGGCACGGGATTGTGCGACCGGACGGCAGGGAGGGCGCTAGGCAGGCAACGGCGCATGACACAGAGGGCAGTTGAGGGTGTGAATGCCCCTAGGAGGCAGGTACTCCACCGTCCCTTAAAAAAGCAATGTATTTTTCGAGACGGTCTCCATGGCGAGTTGGAAACGCGGGCCATGGTGAGTTGTTCGACATGTTCACGGCTTCACGCCATATAGACATAGATCTTTGTCCTTCTAAAACTACATGTGGGTGTATTTTTGGCACTGTGTTACTATCATGTGTTTTGCTTTTAAGTAGATTGCCCATCGTGATGCCGTGAATGTAGCTTTCGTTTGGCATGACGCCTTCGATTTGGCTTGCATCATTATCGAATAAACATGAATTGACTTGCTCTTCTCCAACATTACATTCAGAATGAAGAACCGTTAGAGCATGCCACATCCAAATACTAACTTTGTTTGTGAAAAATTATCTCGGTAATACACATTCATCGTTTATCAGATGTCATAGACGGCCGTAACTGTTTCTATGTTTGCGGAGGTCTGATTTTACCCTTTTTTTGCAGTTAGATTCTATCAGGAAAAAAAAGGATAATCGGCGCCTCTGGTAGGTTTTGGTTTTACTATTGGCGCCAAAGTTCTGATGGCGTTGGTAGTAGTTATACCAGACAGCTTATTGTTATAAGTTTTTTGGTTCAACTAACTGCAGATGTTTTTGGCTAAAAAAAGTTACATTTGCTTTTGTGATGGAGGAAGATAAACTTTAGCCCTCACACATAACTACGATATACTCCTTGTCGGCAAGTATATACATACTGTCTTTTCAGCCTTTTGAGATCCTACATATGTATGAATTGCGTCCCTAGTTGATATATTACTATGTACCATGAGAAAATGAGATATAAAAACTATAAATATGTGCATGTATGCTTTCTATTTAGTTTTCCCTCTGTGTGGGGTAATTTTTGTGGTACAAAAGAGGAATAACAATGCTGCTGAACGCCATTCAGTTCAAGGAATAAAAGAAAAATATAGATAAACTAGATACTTTAATAAAATGATCAACTAGCTGGAAAAAGACGGCCCGGCTGCTTCTAGTAGCATATCATACATGGAGATGGAGATGGAGATGAAAACCATACGTCCATCTCCTGTCCAAGTCCAAGCAGAGCAGAGCAGAGCAAAGCAGAGAGGCAATGACATACATAGATACATACATTTCATAAGTATTTCACTTTGATTTGATTTGATTTGCACAATAAACAGAAAGAGAAGAAGAGATTATGTGCACGATAAACAAAGGATCCTTGAGGACGGACAGATGTGATAGATAGATAACCAATCACACCTCAAAGAGAAGAAAGAGACTAGACAAATATGTATACTGAGCATCATAACTTCCTTGAACGCATAGGCAAAAAACGCATATTTAACCTGTGGACGAAAACAATTCAGAATTTGAACTGCTTTTGAAAAAATTTCATGCTGCTGGCCCTTTCGAGTGGCGCCCGACAGCTAGGCGCCGCACCCTACTGTGCAGCGCCTTTGCCTTAGGCGTCGCACCCCCGGCCAGCGTGGCAGCCCGGGGCCAGGTGCGGCCCCACAGCCAGTAGTGCAGTGCCTAACTGCTAGGCGCCACACAATGTAATGTGCAGCGCCCATCGCTTGGGCGCTGCACTCTGACTTAAGCCGCATCGGGCTAACCCTCCCAGGAAGTTCTTCCCTCTCTCCAGGGAGTTGTTCTCTGGAACAGAGAGCAGCGGCGGCGCCCCCTTCGGATCCCCCCACACCCCTCTCAGATCTGAAGATTTAAGCCGTGGATTCGATCTCCAATCCCTCCTACTAGGTAAACTCCTCCGTTCCCTTTCTTTTCCTCCGTAAATTCATTGCCATTTTAGAGATTTGTCCAAGATTGGGTGGAACCCTTGATTTGCTTGGTTTGGATCTTTATTTGTCCAAGATTGGGTGTTGTGATGGAGGATGTGTAGTCATAGTGGTACTATATGATTCTTGTTAGTGAAACCTAGATTGTTTATTTTTTAGATATATATGAGATGCCTAGTTTTGTAGATAATTATGAGATGTTGAGTTTTGTAGATATATATGAGATGTTGAGTTTTTTTAGAGATATATTCGATGTTGAGTTTATTTGAACACATATGACATACGAGATATATATGAGAACTTACAATCATTTATTCATTGTGTGAGAAGGAGATATTGAGATTCTTGTAGATGAATACATATGAGATGTTTAGATGAACACATATGAGATGTTTAGTGTATACCGATATTTGAGATGAACTCATATATGTTTATTGTTTAAACTTTGTAAGGATGGTTTGGCTTCTCGATGATGCCTATGACACACAACACCGGGCCTACAGGATGCGAAGGGGCTGGTAATAATGAGTAATCTAAATATTTAGCAAATTTGCCTTTAGTTGAAATTGACATGCCCTAAGATTTGTCATTACTTGTTTTTTGCAGAAGCTTGAACCTCTGAAGATTCGATATCACGGGGTCTCTGGTCCTGCCATGCCGTACGATGAGTGGTACACACCGTACATCCAGCAGGCAGGACTCCTCCCGTGGATTCAGTTGGTCAGCCGGTCCACGCCGAACCTCAATGCTCCACTGGTGTCTGCTGTTGCTGATCAGTGGAGGCCGGAGACGCACAGTTTCCATCTTCGGACTGGGGAGATGACTGTGATGCTCGAGGATGTCTCCTTGATCACCGGTATTACTATCGACGGGAGGCCTCTCTGTATGAGCACCGATTCTGATGGGTGGCGCCAGCAGATGACTACTCTTATCTGTATGGCTCCTACCGAGGCTGAGGCTGATGTAGAGGAGGGAGAAGAGAAGAAGATGTTGGGGAACATAGTATTTCAAAAAATTTGCCTATGATCACGCAAGATCTATCTAGGAGAAGCATAGCAACGAGCGGGGAGAGTGTGTCCACGTACCCTCATAGACCGAAAGCGGAAGTGTTTAGTAACGTGGTTGATGTAGTCGAATGTCTTCGCGATCCAACCGATCCAAGTACCGAATGTACGTCACCTCCGCGATCAGCACACGTTCAGCTCGGTGACGTCCCTCGAACTCTTGATCCAGTTGAGGCCGAGGGAGAGTTCCGTCAGCACGACGGCGTGGTGACGGCGATGATGAAGTTACCGGCGCAGGGCTTCGCCTAAGCACTACGATGATATGACCGAGGTGTGTAACTGTGGAGGGGGGCACCGCACACGGCTAAGAGAAACTTTGGTGTGCCTTTGGGGTGCCCCCTCCCACGTATATAAAAGGGGGGAGGAGAGGTGGCCGGCCCTAGGGGGCGCGCCATGGGGGAGTCCTACTTGGACTCCCGGTCCAAGTAGGATTCGGTCCCCCTTTCCTAGTCCAAGTAGGAGAAGAAGGGAAGGAGGAAGAGGAGAGAAGGAAGGAGGGGGCGCCGCCCCCACCCCTTGTCCAATTCGGACTAGGCAAGGGGGGGGGGCACCACCTCCTGGCCGGCCCTCTCTCTTCTCCACTAAGGCCCAATGTGGCCCATTTACCTCCGGGGGGGGGGGGTCCGGTAACCCCGAGTACTCCAAAACTTACCCGAAATGGCCCGAACCATTCCGGTGTCCGAATGTAGCCTTCCAATATATGAATCTTTATGTCTCGACCATTTTGAGACTCCTCATCATGTCCGCGATCTCATCCGGGACTCCGAACAAACTTCAGTACATCAAATCACATAACTCATAATACAAATCGTCATCGAAAGTTAAGCGTGCGGACCCTACAAGTTCGAGAACTATGTAGACATGACCGAGACATATCTCCGGTCAATAAATAGCGGAAACTGGATGCTCATATTGGTTCCTACATATTCTACGAAGATCTTTATCGGTCAAACCTCATAACAACATACGCCATTCCCTTTGTCATCGGTATGTTTACTTGCCCGAGATTCGATTGTCGGTATCATCATACCTAGTTCAATCTCGTTACCGACAAAGTATCTTTACTCGTTCCGTAATGCATCATCCCGTAACTAACTCATTAGTCACATTGCTTGCAAGGCTTATAGTGATGATCATTACCGAGAGGGCCCAGAGATACCATGGAGTGACAAATCCTAATCTCGATCTATGCCAACTCAACAAACACCATGGGAGACACCTGTAGAGCATCTTTATAATCACCCAGTTACATTGTGACGTTTGATAGCACACAAGGTGTTCCTCCGGTATTCGGGAGTTGCATAATCTCATAGTCAGAGGAACATGTATAAGTCATGATGAAAGCATTAGCAATAAAACTAAACGATCATTAATGCTAAGCTAACGGATGGGTCTTGTCCATCACATCATTCTCCTAATGATGTGATCCCGTTCATCAAATGACAACACATGTCTATGGTCAGGAAACTTAACCATCTTTGATTAACGAGCTAGTCAAGTAGAGGCATACTAGGGACACTTTGTTTTGTCTATGTATCCACACATGTATCAAGTTTCTGGTTAATACAACTCTAGCATGAGTAATAAACATTTATCATGGTATAAAGGAAATATAAATAACAACTTTATTATTGCCTCTAGGGCATATTTCCTTCAATCTCCCACTTGCGCTAGAGTCAATAATCTAGTTCATATCGTCATGTGATTTAATACCAATAGTTCACATATTTATGTGATTAGTTCACATCGCCATGTGACTAATACCCAAAGGGTTTTACTAGAGTCAATAATCTAGTTCACATTGTTATGTGATTAACACCCAAAGAGTACTAAGGTGTGATCATGTTTTTCTTGTGAGAGAAGCTTAGTCAATGGGTGTAAGGGCATTTCCCTATTTTGTGTTTTGGATGATGATGACAACCCTTTTTTGGTCTAATCTTGTGCTAAGTGCTTCAGGTTCTCGGTGATTAGGCTTACATCGGTTTGCTATTCTCTCTGGAAGGAAAAGATCGAAGACAGTGTTTTTCTACGTGTTTATCTCTTTGGTCGTAGGGAACCCGTACTATTAAGAGGGAATCCACATTGGAAGGAGTTGGGGGAATCATTGCACGTACACTTCTGCAACACCCTCCTTGCCTTCCTTGTTTTGTGTGAGAGAGAGCTCCCTTTCATTTTCAACTGCTTGCTGTGTTCTCCCAGCGGTTGTACCGCTCATGCGAGCGGTTGTACCATTGGCTCTTGGCACTTACCCAACCACCACCCCAGGGGTGATACCCTGGGGTTGAACAGCCCAGTCATGACCAAGCGGTTGTACCACTGCTCCTGGGCGGTTGTACCGCCACCATGCTTAAAATTGACTGTGGTGTGTCTCTGGCGGTTGTACCTGCCAAGTACCGCTCAACAACCGGTCCGGTTTCTGTTTTGATGCGGTACTTGGGTGGTGGTGGCCCGGTTGGTCCGGTTGTGCCCCGCACACCGATACTACCGGTGCCCTAAGCGGTTCTACCGCTTGGGACTTAGCCACCCAAGTGACCAAGGCCAGGCGGTTGCACCGGTGCTATACCGCTCGATCACCGCACACAGGGGTGACACCCTACTATTTCAAAGTGGTGGTTGAGCGGTAGCTGGGCGGTTGTTCCGGTTGTTCTCCACAAACCGGTACTACCGCCAGTCCGCCCGGTTGTACCGCTTGGTAGGGTTCTGCAGGTAAACTGTGAGTCCTAGTTGTACCGGGACAAGGAGCGGTTGTACCGCTACAGTGCTGTTTTCGCAATAACGGTTGGATTTTAGGGTTTGCTATATAAGGGTGGTTCTTCCACCTACCACATTTACCGCTTGCCTCTCTCACTCCACCATTAATGCCACTCAAGCTCTCTTGCCCGTCTCTCTCTCTAGCCACTCAAACTTGTTAATTTGCTAGGGATTGAAGGAGGAGACCTAGATCTACACTTCCACCAAAGGATATTTGCTTCCCCCATACTTTCTTGTGTGGATTTTGTTACTCTTGGGTGTTTGAGCACCCTAGATGGTTGAGGTCACCTCGGAGCCACATTCCATTGTGGTGAAGCTCCGTGGTTTCGTTGGGAGCTTCCAATTCAGTTGTGGAGAGAGCCCCAACCTTGTTTGTAAAGGTCCGGTCGCCGCCTCCAAGGGCACCAATAGTGGAATCACGGCATCTCGCATTGTGTGAGGGCGTGAGGAGAATACGGTGGCCCTAGTGGCTTCTTGGGGAGCATTGTGCCTCCACACCGCTCCAACGGAGACGTACTTCCCCTCAAAAGGAAGGAACTTCAGTAACACATCCTCGTCTTCACCGGCTCCACTCTTGGTTATCTCGTACCTTTACTTATGCAAGCTTTTATTGTGTTGCATCTCTTGCTTGCTTGTGTGCTTGTTGTTGTTGCATCATATAGGTTGCTCACCTAGTTGCATATCTAGACAACCTACTTTGATGCAAAGTTTAAATTGGTAAAGAAAAGCTAAAAATTGTTAGTTGCCTATTCACCCCCCTCTAGTCAACTATATCGATCCTTTCAATTGGTATCAGAGCCTCGTCTCTTTTTAAGGACTTTGCCGTCCGAAGAGTATGGTTGACACCGTAGACGGTGAGGAGGAGCACCCCGGTGTGATTCCGTCCTCATCTACGGCCGATGGGGGAACCTCGGTCTCACGTGAGGAGTTCAATGTGGCTTTGGACACATTGAAAACCTCCATGACGGCCGAGGTCAAAGGCATGCTTAAGAACTTTCTTGATGGTCTTAAATTGTCCACCGCACCTTTGGAAGTGGTCGATCCCACTAACAAGGTGACGGATGCTAACTCCGACAAGGGGGGAGCTACTAGTGAGAAAGTTCCTTTGCCAAGTGGTAAAAGTGGAAACGGCATCTTTGCCCATGTTGAACCACCTCTTACTTATGGAGGAACGGTTCCCTCCACACATTTAAATCATACCGGCTCTCCTCCTAAGATTGTGAAAAATGAGGATTTTGACTCTTGGGTCTATCAATTTAAACGTCATTTAAATCATGTCAATACTAATCTTTGGAGAATCATTGAGCAAGGTTTCTACCCACATGACCCAAGCAACTTCACCCCTCGAGAAGCCGCGGATCATCAATTCAACAATAATGCTCTCTTCATCATCCAAGATGCAATCCCATCCGAAGATATTGCGCATCTCCGACCTTTCACCGTGGCAAAGGAGGCTTGGCACCATGTTGTTTACCTTTACAAGGGAAGCGCAAGCATTCAACGCTCCAACTATGAAGTGGTGCAAGATGAAGCCGATGAATTTGCAATGAATGAAGGTGAAGAACCTCGTGAGCTCTACCGGAGATTAACCACTCTCGCGGTCTCACTCCGAGATCATGGGAGCAAGGATACAAATGACAATTGGATCAAGCGAAAGTTTCTCAAAGCCATGATGCCTTACCATAAGGCCATGTCATCCGTCATCCGTCAGAGGCCGGACTTCCACACCTTGACCTCAAGTGAAGTGTTGGATGAGTTTGTGGCAATGAGTATCTTGGACAAGACCGCCGACAATGCCATGTTGCGTTCTCAAAGAGCAAAGAAGCCCAACCTTGCTCTGAAGGCCAAGGCGAGTGTGGAAGAATAGGATGAAGAGGAAGAAGAGGAGAGCAACCCCGAAGATACAAAGTATGCTTACCATGAGCACATGGCTCTCGCCTCAAGGCAATTTTGGAGCAAGAAGAACACAAGGCCCAACTTCAACAAGAACAACTCAAGTGGCACGAAGGGCAAGCAACGTGTAAGGACTTGCTATAATTGTGGCAATGTGAGCCACTTTGTTGCGGAATGCCCATATGAGAAGAGGGAAGACAATGGTGGCAAGCTCATCCGAAAAGACAAGGCCAAGTCCTTCCCCAACAAGAGCAACTTCACCAAGAAGACTCCTCCCAAGGGGTTGGCGGTACAAGAAGAGTACAATGAGGATGATGATGAAGAAGATGGTGAGACGGTTACCATGGCCTCCGTCGCCATTGCAACAACTCCATGGGTGTCCCTCTTCGATTCACCCAACAAGAACATCACGCCAAGTGCCTCATGGCCAAAACCACCAACAAGTAACCCCCAACATCAAAACTACCATCACTACTAATCCCTCGTTGACGGATTGCATTGGTGATAGTGAGGGGTCTAATGAAGAAGAAAAATGAATTTGAGTCTTTTATGAGTAAGCTCAAGGGTAAATCCAAGAAGCAATTTGTTGCTCTCTTGGAACAACTTGGTGAAGCCAATGACATGATCGAGGCTCACAAAGACACCAACTCTAAGATGGAGGGGCATAGTCGTGACTATGCCGATGAGATATCGGATCTCTCTAATGCTCTTGAAGAAGAGTGTGGCCATCGTTTGGCTCTTGAGGAGTCACACAACGATGGGCATGCTAAATTAAAGAAAGATCTTGATCATGCACTTGTTGTATCTCGTGTGCTCAATTCCGAGAAGGCCAAACTTGGGGTTGATCTTGCTAGACTCAAGGAGGATTTTGATACACTTGACAAGGCTCACAAATCCTTGAAGGGTGCTCATGCTAGCCTCAAAGAGTCTCATGATCAACTCCAAGTGAAGCTAACTAAGGAAAAGGCCACTTTTCCTCATATGGTTTTAATTGATAATGCAAATGGTACTAACCCATCTTGTGAGCATGTGCATCTTGTGGAGGAGAATGCTAAGTTGAAGAAGCAACTTGAGAAAGGCCTTGTGTCATGTATACAAGGTGAGAAGAACCTCAATGACCTTTTGAGCAATCAAAAGGAAGTTGTGGCCAAGGAGGGAATTGGGCTCGCACCCAAGTCCAAGAACAAGAAGAAGAATGACAAGGCCAAATGACCTCCTCCTCTCAAACAAACTTTTGTGAAGGAGGGAGAGGGTGCTTCTAAGGATAAGAAGAACAATGTGAAGGGTGGCGGTGTCAAGAAGGGCAATGCCACCCCTTCCAACAAAGCCGGCGACTTTAACCCTTCTTATGTGTTATGCCGTGCTAGTGATGGACATGTTTATGCTAAATTTGTTGGTTCTCCTTATGAGTACATTGAATGGTCTATTTGGGTTCCTAAGACCCTTGTTACTAACATCAAAGGACCCATTACAAAATGGGTACCTAAAACCAAGCATTGATCTATTGTAGGTGTTTGCCCGGTGGGGGATCATGGTTGCTCGATAGTGGAGCCAAAAATAATATGACCGGAAGCAAGGACTTGGTGGTGGACGTGCACAAGATTCCATCTATGCCCACCAATGTCGAGTGGGCTGATGCCTCGTCTTCTAAGGTATTGGGACTTGGCAAGGTTGTCATTTCTCATGATCTCACGATCGATAAGGTCATGCTTGTTGAGTCCCTTGCATACAATTTACTTTCTGTTCGTCAACTTGCAATCATGGCTTTGCCACCTTCTTTGATATTGATACCGTGGCCCTCTTGTGGAGCAATACTCTTAAAGTAGCCTTTGTTGGGCAGGTCGAAAATGGTCTCTATGTGATTAACTTTTCGGAGCGACCCACTAAGACCGCGACATGCCTAATGGCTAAAGTTGACGTGGGATGGCTTTGGCATCGTCGTTTAGCTCATGTCAATATGAGATCTTTGCAAAGTCTTCTCAAGGGGGACCATGTCCATGGACTAACAAATGTTAGTTTTGCCAAAGATTGTGCTTACAGTGCTTGTATCGAAGGAAAGCTACATGAGAAGGCTCACCCTCCCACGACTATCATTTACTCGAAGAGGCCTTTGGAGCTCCTTCACTTGGATGTCTTTGGGCCTCCATCCTTTGATAGTCTTGGGGGTAGAAAGTATTGCTTGGTGATTGTGGATGATCATTCAAGATACACTTGGGTATACTTATTCAAGAGGAAGAGTGAGACCCAAAAAACTGTCATTGATTTTGCAAATGAAGCTCAACACCAACACAATGCAAAGATCTTGATGATAAGAAGTGACAACGGCACCGAGTTCAAGAACTACACCTTGGATGATTTTCTTAGTGATGAGGAGATCAAGCATCAATATTCCGCACCATACACCCCTCAACAAAATGGTGTAGCGGAGAGGAAGAACCGGACGTTGATGGATGCGGCAAGGACCATGATGGCGGAGTTCAAGTCTCCATACAACTTTTGGGCCGAAGCCATCAACACCGCGTGTCACGCATCCAATCGGCTCTATCTCCGCAAAGGCTTGAACAAAACTCCATATGAGATACTCACCGGTAACAAGCCCAATCTCAAGTACTTTCGGGTGTTCGGGTGTAAGTGTTTCATTCTCAAGAAAGGTGTTCGTTTGTCTAAATTTGAGGCTAGAACTCAAGAGGGCATATTTGTTGGTTATGCTACAAACTCTCATGCTTACCGTGTCCTCAATAAGTCCACGGGACTTATTGAAGAGACGTGTAACGTGGAGTTTGATGAGAATAACGGCTCCCAAGTGGAGCAAAGTGGCACTTGTGATGTAGGTGATGAAATTCCTCCCCAAGCCATAAGAAGAATGGGTGTTGGTTTTATCCTACCCATTGAGGAACCCCTTGTGGTAGAAGGAGAAGGACAATGTTCCACTCAAGTGGGACCATCACCAACCCAAGGCCCACACGCTTCCGAAGAACAAAGTGAAGGCCCTCAACCTCATGAACAAGACCAAGGGCAAGATCAACATCAAGATGGTGTTGAACCACCAAGTGATGCCCAAGGTCAAGTTCTCTCCTCCGAGCAAGTTCAAGAGCAAGAGCAAGCTCAAGACGACACTCAAGATGATCAAGTAATAGCTCCTCAACTCACTCCTGAGGAGGAATTGGAGCATCGTGCCACCAAGATTGCATCCAAGCTCTCTACCAAGGGTCATCTCATGACGAATGTGCTTGGAAGCATATGAAAGGGGGTAAGCACTCGTAGACAATTGGCAAACTATTGTGAACATCACGCGTTTGTCTCTTGTGTTGAACCCCAAAAGGTCTATGAGGCACTCGAAGATCCGGATTGGCTTAATGCCATGCATGAAGAACTCAACAACTTCGAGCACAACAAGGTGTGGAGATTGGTGCCAAGGCCCACGGGGAACCATAATGTCATTGGAACCAAGTGGATATTCAAGAACAAGCAAGATGCCCACGGAATTATTGTCTGCAACAAGGCTTGCTTGGTAGCACAAGTCTACTCCCAAGTCAAGGGTATCGACTACGATGAAACCTTTGCTCCCGTTGCTCGCCTTGAATCTATTCGTTTGTTGATTGCTTATGCTTCTCATCATAACTTCAAGTTGCAACAAATGGATGTCAAGAGTGCTTTTCTTAATGGTCCTATTAATGAGTTGGTGTATGTCAAACAACCCCCTGGGTTCGAGGATCCCTATTTCCCTGATCATGTGTACCAACTCGATAAGGCACTCTATGGCCTTAAACAAGCTCCATGTGCGTGGTATGACCACCTTACCGAGTTGTTGCAAGATCGTGGGTTTGAAATTGGGAAAATCGACCCCACTCTTTTTACTAAGAAGGTCAAAGGGGAGTTGTTTGTGTGCCAACTATATGTTGATGATATTTTCTTTGGTTCTCCCAACAAAGCTTTCAATGAGGAATTTTCCGCTCTCATGACCTCAAAGTTCAAGATGTCCATGATGGGAGAGTTGAAGTTCTTTCTCGGGTTCGAAGTCAAGCAAAGAAGAGAAGCAACCTTTATCAACCAAGCCAAATACACTCAAGACATGCTCAAGAGATTCAAGCTAAGTGATGTCAAGCCGGCTTCCACTCCAATGCCCGTCAAATGCCAACTTTGTTGGGAATCGTAGCATAATTTAAAAAAAATTTCCTATGCTCACCAAGATGCATCTATGGAGTGTACTAGCAACGAGGGAAAGGAGTGCATCTACATACCCTTGTAGACCGCGAGCGGAAGCGTTCCAATGAACGTGGATGACGGAGTCGTACTCGCCGTGATCCAAATCACCGATGACCGAGTGCCGAACGGACGGCACCTCCGCGTTCAACACACGTACGGTGCAGCGACGTCTCCTCCTTCTTGATCCAGCAAGGGGGAAGGAGAGGTTGATGGAGATCCAGCAGCACGACGGCGTGGTGGTGGATGTAGCGGGTCTCGGCAGGGATTCGCCGAGCTTCTGCGAGACGAAGAGGTGTTGCAGGGGAGGAGGGAGGCGCCCAAGGCTGTTGTATTGCTGCCCTCCCTCCCCCCTTTATATAGGCCCCCTGGGGGGGGGGGCGCCGGCCCTAGAGATGGGATCTCATGGGGGGGGGCGGCGGCCAAAAGGGGGGAAGGGGTTGCCTTGCCCCCCAAGGCAAGGGGGAAGCCCCCCACCCTAGGGTTCCCAACCCTAGGCGCATGGGGGGAGGCCCAAGGGGGGGCGCCCCAGCCCACTAAGGGCTGGTTCCCTTCCACTTTCATCCCACGGGGCCCTCCGGGATAGGTTGCCCCACCCGGTGGACCCCCGGGACCCTTCCGGTGGTCCCGGTACAATACCGGTAACCCCCGAAACTTTCCCGGTGGCCGAAACTTGACTTCCTATATATAATTCTTCACCTCCGGACCATTCCGGAACCTCTCGTGACGTCCGGGATCTCATCCGGGACTCCGAACAACTTTCGGGTTTCCGCATACACATATCTCTACAACCCTAGCGTCACCGAACCTTAAGTGTGTAGACCCTACGGGTTCAGGAGACATGCAGACATGACCGAGATGCCTCTCCGGTCAATAACCAACAGCGGGATCTGGATACCCATGTTGGCTCCCACATGTTCCACGATGATCTCATCGGATGAACCACGGTGTCGAGGATTCAATCAATCCCGTATGCAATTCCCTTTGTCAATCGGTATGTTACTTGCCCGAGATTCGATCGTCGGTATCCCAATACCTTGTTCAATCTCGTTACCGGCAAGTCTCTTTACTCGTACCGCAATGCATGATCCCGTGACTAACGCCTTAGTCACATTGAGCTCATTATGATGATGCATTACCGAGTGGGCCCAGAGATACCTCTCCGTCACACGGAGTGACAAATCCCAGTCTCGATCCGTGCCAACCCAACAGACACTTTCGGAGATACCCGTAGTGCACCTTTATAGTCACCCAGTTACGTTGTGACGTTTGGCACACCCAAAGCACTCCTACGGTATCCGGGAGTTGCACGATCTCATGGTCTAAGGAAAAGATACTTGACATTGGAAAAGCTCTAGCAAACGAAACTACACGATCTTTTATGCTATGCTTAGGATTGGGTCTTGTCCATCACATCATTCTCCTAATGATGTGATCCCGTTATCAATGACATCCAATGTCCATAGTCAGGAAACCATGACTATCTGTTGATCAACGAGCTAGTCAACTAGAGGCTTACTAGGGACACGTTGTGGTCTATGTATTCACACATGTATTACGATTTCCGGACAATACAATTATAGCATGAATAATAGACAATTATCATGAACAAAGAAATATAATAATAACCATTTATTATTGCCTCTAGGGCATATTTCCAACAGTCTCCCACTTGCACTAGAGTCAATAATCTAGTTACATTGTGATGAATCGAACACCCATTGCGTCCTGGTGTTGATCATGTTTTGCTCTAGGGAGAGGTTTAGTCAACGGATCTGCTACATTCAGGTCCGTATGTACTTTACAAATATCTATGTCTCCATTTTGAACACTTTCACGAATGGAGTTGAAGCGACGCTTGATATGCCTGGTCTTCCTGTGAAACCTGGGCTCCTTCGCAAGGGCAATAGCTCCAGTGTTGTCACAGAAGAGAGTCATCGGGCCCGACGCATTGGGAATCACCCCTAGGTCGGTAATGAACTCCTTCATCCAGACTGCTTCCTGTGCTGCCTCCGAGGCTGCCATGTACTCCGCTTCACATGTAGATCCCGCCACGACGCTTTGCTTGCAACTGCACCAGCTTACTGCTCCTCCATTCAAAATATACACGTATCCGGTTTGTGACTTCGAGTCATCCAGATCTGTGTCGAAGCTAGCGTCGACGTAACCCTTTACGACGAGCTCTTCGTCACCTCCATAAACGAGAAACATATCCTTAGTCCTCTTCAGGTACTTCAGGATATTCTTGACCGCTGTCCAGTGTTCCATGCCGGGATTACTTTGGTACCTTCCTACCAAACTTACGGCAAGGTTTACATCAGGTCTGGTACACAGCATGGCATACATAATAGACCCTATGGCCGAGGCATAGGGGATGACACTCATCTTTTCTATATCTTCTGCCGTGGTCGGGCATTGAGCCGTGCTCAATTGCACACCTTGCAATACAGGCAAGAACCCCTTCTTGGACTGATCCATATTGAACTTCTTCAATATCTTGTCAAGGTATGTACTCTGTGAAAGACCAATGAGGCGTCTTGATCTATCTCTATAGATCTTGATGCCTAATATATAAGCAGCTTCTCCAAGGTCCTTCATTGAAAAACACTTATTCAAATAGGCCTTTATACTTTCCAAGAATTCTATATCATTTCCCATCAATAGTATGTCATCCACATATAATATGAGAAATGCTACAGAGCTCCCACTCACTTTCTTGTAAACACAGGCTTCTCCATAAGTCTGTGTAAACCCAAACGCTTTGATCATCTCATCAAAGCGAATGTTCCAACTCCGAGATGCTTGCACCAGCCCATAGATTGAGCGCTGGAGCTTGCATACTTTGTTAGCATTCTTAGGATCGACAAAACCTTCCGGCTGCATCATATACAACTCTTCCTTAAGGAAGCCGTTAAGGAATGCCGTTTTGACGTCCATCTGCCATATCTCATAATCATAGTATGCGGCAATTGCTAACATGATTCGGACGGACTTCAGCTTCGCTACGGGTGAGAAAGTCTCATCGTAGTCAACCCCTTGAACTTGTCGATAACCCTTAGCGACAAGTCGAGCTTTGTAGATGGTCACATTACCATCCGCGTCCGTCTTCTTCTTAAAGATCCATTTGTTTTCTATGGCTCGCCGCTCATCGGGCAAGTCAGTCAAAGTCCATACTTTGTTTTCATACATGGATTCTATCTCGGATTTCATGGCTTCTAGCCATTTGTCGGAATCCGGGCCCGCCATCGCTTCTTCATAGTTCGAAGGTTCACCGTTGTCTAACAACATGATTTCCAGGACAGGGTTGCCGTACCACTCTGGTGCGGAACGTGTCCTTGTGGACCTACGAAGTTCAGTAACTTGATCCGAAGCTTCATGATCATCATCATTAACTTCCTCCCCAGTCGGTGTAGGCACCACAGGAACATTTTCCCGCGCTGCGCTACTTTCCGGTTCGGAAGGGGTGACTATCACCTCATCAAGTTCCACTTTCCTCCCACTCAATTCTTTCGAGAGAAACTCCTTCTCCAGAAAGGACCCGTTCTTGGCAACGAAGATCTTGCCTTCGGATCTGAGGTAGAAGGTATACCCAATAGTTTCCTTAGGGTATCCTATGAAGACGCATTTTTCCGACTTGGGTTCGAGCTTTTCAGGTTGAAGTTTCTTGACATAAGCATCGCATCCCCAAACTTTTAGAAACGACAGCTTAGGTTTCTTCCCAAACCATAATTCATACGGTGTCGTCTCAACGGATTTCGACGGAGCCCTATTTAAAGTGAATGCGGCAGTCTCTAAAGCATAGCCCCAAAATGAGAGCGGTAAATCGGTAAGAGACATCATAGATCGCACCATATCCAATAGAGTGCGATTACGACGTTCGGACACACCATTTCTCTGAGGTGTTCCAGGCGGCGTGAGTTGTGAAACTATTCCACATTTCCTTAAGTGTGTACCAAATTCGTGACTTAAATATTCTCCACCACGATCTGATCGTAAGAATTTTATTTTCCTGTCACGTTGATTCTCAACTTCACTCTGAAATTCCTTGAACTTTTCAAAGGTTTCAGACTTGTGTTTCATTAGGTAGACATACCCATATCTACTTAAATCATCAGTGAGAGTGAGAACATAACGATATCCTCCGCGAGCCTCAACACTCATTGGACCGACACACATCGGTATGTATGATTTCCAATAAGTTGGTTGCTCGCTCCATTGTTCCGGAGAACGGAGTCTTGGTCATCTTACCCATGAGGCATGGTTCGCACGTGTCAAATGATTCGTAATCAAGAGACTCCAAAAGTCCATCTGCATGGAGCTTCTTCATGCGCTTGACACCAATGTGACCAAGGCGGCAGTGCCACAAGTATGTGGGACTATCGTTATCAACTTTACATCTTTTGGTATTCACACTATGAACATGTGTAACATCACGTTCGAGATTCATCAAAAATAAACCATTGACCAGCGGGGCATGACCATAAAACATATCTCTCAAATAAATAGAACAACCATTATTCTCGGATTTAAATGAGTAGCCATCTCGAATTAAACGAGATCCAGATACAATGTTCATGCTCAAAGCTGGCACTAAATAACAATTATTGAGGTTTAAAACTAATCCCGTGGTAGATGCAGAGGTAGCGTGCCGACGGCGATCACATCGACCTTGGAACCATTCCCGACGCGCATCGTCACCTCGTCCTTCGCCAGTCTCCGTTTATTCCGTAGTTCCTGTTTTGAGTTACAAATATGAGCAACCGCACCGGTATCAAATACCCAGGAGCTACTACGAGTACTGGTAAGGTACACATCAATTACATGTATATCACATATACCTTTGGTGTTGCCGGCCTTCTTCTTGTCCGCTAAGTATTTGGGGCAGTTCCGCTTCCAGTGACCACTTCCCTTGCAATAAAAGCACCCAGTCTTGGGCTTGGGTCCATTCTTTGACTTCTTCCCAGTAACTGGTTTACCGGGCGCGGCAACTCCCTTGCCGTCATTCTTGAAGTTCTTCTTACCCTTGCCCTTCTTGAACTTAGTGGTTTTATTCACCATCAACACTTGATGTTCTTTTCTGATCTCTACCTCAGCTGATTTCAGCATTGAATATACCTCAGGAATGGTCTTTTCCATCCCCTGCATATTGAAGTTCATCACAAAGCTCTTGTAGCTTGGTGGAAGCGACTGGAGGATTCTCTCAATGACCGCGTCCGGGAGATTGACTCCCAGCTGAGACAAGCGGTTATGCAACCCAGACATTCTGAGTATGTGCTCACTAACAGAACTATTCTCCTCCATTTTACAGCTGAAGAACTTGTCGGAGACATCATATCTCTCGACCCGGGCATGAGCTTGGAAAACCAATTTCAGCTCCTCGAACATCTCATATGCTCCATGTTTCTCAAAACGCTTTTGGAGACCCGGTTCTAAGCTGTAAAGCATGCCGCACTGAACGAGGGAGTAATCATCAGCACGCTGGTGCCAAGCGTTCATAACGTCTTGGTTCTGTGGGATTGGTGCTTCACCTAGCGGTGCTTCTAAGACATAATCTTTCTTGGCTACTATGAGGGTGATCCTCAGGTTCCGGACCTAGTCCGTATAGTTGCTGCCATCATCTTTCAGCTTGGTTTTCTCTAGGAACGCGTTGAAATTGAGGACAACGTTGGCCATTTGATCTACAAGACATAGTGTAAAGATTTTAGACTAAGTTCATGATAATTAAGTTCATCTAATCAAATTATTTAATGAACTTCCACTCAGATAGACATCCCTCTAGTCATCTAAGTGAAACATGATCCGAGTTTAACTAGGCCGTGTCCGATCATCACGTGAGACGGACTAGTCAAGATCGGTGAACATCTCCATGTTGATCGTATCTTCTATACGACTCATGCTCGACCTTTCGGTCCTCCGTGTTCCGAGGCCATGTCTGTACATGCTAGGCTCGTCAAGTCAACCTAAGTGTATTGCGTGTGTTCCGAGGCCATGTCTGTACATGCTAGGCTCGTCAACACCCGTTGTATTCGAACGTTAGAATCTATCACACCCGATCATCACGTGGTGCTTCGAAACAACGAACCTTCGCAACGGTGCACAGTTAGGGTGAACACTTTCTTGAAATTATTATAAGGGATCATCTTACTTACTACCGTCGTTCTAAGCAAATAAGATGCAAAAACATGATAAACATCACATGCAATCAAATAGTGACATGATATGGCCAATATCATTATGCTCCTTTGATCTCCATCTTCGGGGCACCATGATCATCTTCGTCACCGGCATGACACCATGATCTCCATCCATCATTGTGTCTTCATGAAGTCGTCACGCCAACGATTACTTCTACTTCTATGGCTAACGCGTTTAGCAACAAAGTAAAGTAATTTACATGGCGTTATTCAATGACACGCAGGTCATGCAAAATAATAAAGACAACTCCTATGGCTCCTGTCGGTTGTCATACTCATCGACATGCAAGTCGTGATTCCTATTACAAGAATATGATCAATCTCATACATCACATATATCATTCATCACATCTTCTGGCCATATCACATCACATAACACTTGCTGCAAAAACAAGTTAGACGTCCTCTAATTGTTGTTGCAAGTTTTTACGTGGTTTGTAGGTTTCTAGCAAGAACGTTTCTTACCTACGTATGACCACAACGTGATTTGCCAATTTCTATTTACCCTTCATAAGGACCCTTTTCGTCGAAGCCGTTCCGACTAAAGTAGGAGCGACAGACACCCGCTAGCCACCTTATGCAACTAGTGCATGTCAATCGGTGGAACTTGTCTCACGTAAGCGTATGTGTAAGGTCGGTCCGGGCCGCTTCATCCTACAATACCGCCGAAACAAGAAAAGACTAGTAGCGGCAAGAAGAATTGGCAAACTCAACGCCCACAACTGCTTTGTGTTCTACTCGTGCATAGTAACTACGCATAGGCCTGGCTCATGATGCCACTGTTGGGAATCGTAGCATAATTTTAAAAAAAATTCCTACGCTCACCAAGATGCATCTATGGAGTGTACTAGCAACGAGGGGAAAGGAGTGCATCTACATACCCTTGTAGACCGCGAGCGGAAGCGTTCCAATGAACGTGGATGACGGAGTCGTACTCGCCGTGATCCAAATCACCGATGACCGAGTGCCGAACGGACGGCACCTCCGCGTTCAACACACGTACGGTGCAGCGACGTCTCCTCCTTCTTGATCCAGCAAGGGGGAAGGAGAGGTTGATGGAGATCCAGCAGCACGACGGCGTGGTGGTGGATGTAGCGGGTCTCGGCAGGGCTTCGCCGAGCTTCTGCGAGACGAAGAGGTGTTGCAGGGGAGGAGGGAGGCGCCCAAGGCTGTAGTTTGCAGCCCTCCCTCCCCCCTTTTATATAGGCCCCCTGGGGGGGGGGGCGCCGGCCCTAGAGATGAGATCTCATGGGGGGGGGGCGGCGGCCAAAGGGGGGGGAAGGGGTTGCCTTGCCCCCCAAGGCAAGGGGGAAGCCCCCACCCTAGGGTTCCCAACCCTAGGCGCATGGGGGGAGGCCCAAGGGGGGCGCCCCAGCCCAATAAGGGCTGGTTCCCTTCCACTTTCAGCCCACGGGGCCCTCCGGGATAGGTGGCCCCACCTGGTGGACCCCCGGGACCCTTCCGGTGGTCCCGGTACAATACCGGTAACCCCCAAAACTTTCCCGGTGGCCGAAACTTGACTTCCTATATATAATTCTTCACCTCCGGACCATTCCGGAACCTCTCGTGACGTCCGGGATCTCATCCGGGACTCCGAACAACTTTCGGGTTCCGCATACACATATCTCTACAACCCTAGCGTCACCGAACCTTCAGTGAGTAGACCCTACGGGTTCGGGAGACATGCAGACATGACCGAGACGCCTCTCCGGTCAATAACCAACAGCGGGATCTGGATACCCATGTTGGCTCCCACATGTTCCACGATGATCTCATCGGATGAACCACGGTGTCGAGGATTCAATCAATCCCGTATGCAATTCCCTTTGTCAATCGGTATGTTACTTGCCCGAGATTCGATCGTCGGTATCCCAATACCTTGTTCAATCTCGTTACCGGCAAGTCTCTTTACTCGTACCGCAATGCATGATCCCGTGACTAACGCCTTAGTCACATTGAGCTCATTATGATGATGCATTACCGAGTGGGCCCAGAGATACCTCTCCGTCACACGGAGTGACAAATCCCAGTCTCGATCCGTGCCAACCCAACAGACACTTTCGGAGATACCCGTAGTGCACCTTTATAGTCACCCAGTTACGTTGTGACGTTTGGCACACCCAAAGCACTCCTACGGTATCCGGGAGTTGCACTATCTCATGGTCTAAGGAAAAGATACTTGACATTGGAAAAGCTCTAGCAAACGAAACTACACGATCTTTTATGCTATGCTTAGGATTGGGTCTTGTCCATCACATCATTCTCCTAATGATGTGATCCCGTTATCAACGACATCCAATGTCCATAGTCAGGAAACCATGACTATCTGTTGATCAACGAGCTAGTCAACTAGAGGCTTACTAGGGACACGTTGTGGTCTATGCATTCACACATGTATTACGATTTCCGGACAATACAATTATAGCATGAATAATAGACGATTATCATGAACAAAGAAATATAATAATAACCATTTATTATTGCCTCTAGGGCATATTTCCAACAAACTTGACATAGACACTAGTAGAAAATAGGGCTTTGGTTGGGGCCTGGCCAGCCCATTAGTCCCGGTTCAGTCATGAACCGGGACCCATGGGGGGCATACGTCCCGGTTCATGTGCCCAGGGGGCCAGCCGGGCCTCGTGGGGCATTTGTCCCGGTTCGTCTGGACCCATTTGTCCCGGTTCTAGGCATGAACCGGGACCAATGGTCCTCGCTCCTGGCCCACAGCCATTGGTCCCGGCTCGTGGCTGGAACCGGGACAGAAGGGGGGGGGGGGCTTTAGTCCCGGTTCCAGCCACGAACCGGGACCAATGAGTTGCATATATATACCCCATCACCGCAGCAGGGCACTCCACACCGCTCTGTTTTTTCTGGCCGGCGAGGGGAGAGCTTTGTGGTGCTCTAGCTCACCTCCTATGCACATGAGGTGTTTGATGAAATGCCCGAGCCACACTAGCTTAGCTTTCTCCTCTCGAAGCTCGACCTCGAAACTCCATTTTCCTCAAGATTTGTCTAGGTTTAGCGGTCTGCCACATCCCGTCCCCGTCTTTACCGCCGTCGATTGCCCGCGCCGATCTCATCGCCGGCACCACCGTGGTGAGCCTCTTGTTCTTATCTTCTTTCTGAAAGAAAAAAAATTCTTACTTTAGATAGATACTTGTCTAATTTTCTTACTTTTATTATTGCTTGTTATTATATAGTGCGATGGTTTTGGTATCCGCCCCCGTCGGCCCTCGTCCTGTCTATGATTCAGATGTGGTATATATTATCTTTTATAACTATTTGGTTCATTTATTGTTTATGACAATTATGCCGACCAACGTGACATAGATTTTATTTATCTAGGAGGTATGTGAACCGGAAATTCCAACCGACCCTATTGTCGAGAGGTTAAATTTAGTTGAAGAAGAAAACAATTACTTGAAGGAAAAAATAAAAAAATTGAGGAGGAGAAGATGATATTGGAGTTGCATGTTGCGGATGTCGTCGATGATCACAAGATCAAGATGGACGCAATGCGTTTGAAGATTAGAAAGATTAGAAAATATGCCATTCATACCGAGGCTTGGTATCATTATGCCGTTGGATCAATTGTTACCTTGGTTGCGATTATGATCGCATTTGTTGTTGCATTGAAATGTTTTACATAGTTTTAATGTATGATTTAATTAGATTCTCTGGAGAGCTATATGTTGTTCAATGAGAACTATGTATGTACTTTGGTTTTAATGTGATGATGAACTTCTATTAATTTGGTCACTTATCTATCCATGATGTTCTGTAATGGTTTTTGACACACTTAATTACATATAATGAACGCAGATGAACTGGCAATGGATGTACGGTGACAGACACACCTCCGAGTACGTTAAGGGCGTGCATAATTTTCTCGAAGTGGCTGAGGCAAACAAGCAGAATGGTTTTACGTGCTGTCCATGACCTATATGTGGGAATACGAAGTCTTACTCTGACCGGAAAATCCATCACAGCCACATGCTTTATAAGGGTTTCATGCCACACTATAATGTTTGGACCAGGCACGGAGAAATAGGGGTTATGATGGAAGACAGCAAAGAAGAAGAGGACGATGACAAATATGTGCCCCCGGAATACGGTGATGCTGCAATGGGGGAAGCTACTGAAGATCAAGAGGAACCAGACTATATTGTGCCTGATGATGATCTCCGCTGGGTCATTGTTGATGCAAGGAGATAGTGCGAAAGTCAAAAGGAGAAGCTAAAGTTCGATCGCATGTTAGAGGATCACAAAAAAGGGTTGTACCCCAATTGCGAAGATGGCAACACAAAGCTCGGTACCGTACTGGAATTGCTGCAGTGGAAGGCAGAGAATGCTGTGCCTGACAAAGGATTTGAGAAGCTACTGAAAATATTGAAGAAGAAGCTTCCAAAGGATAACGAATTGCCCGACAGTATGTACGCAACAAAGAAGGTTGTATGCCCTCTAGGATTGGATGTGCAGAAGATACATGCATGCCCTAATGACTGCATCCTCTACCGCGGTGCGTACGAGGATTTGAACGCATGCCTAGTATGTGGTGCATTGCGGTATAAGATCAGACGAGATGACCCTGGTGATGTTGACGGCGAGCCCCCCAGGAAGAGGGTTCCTGCGAAGGTGATGTGGTATGCTCCTATAATACCACGGTTGAAACATCTGTTCAGAAATGAAGAGCATGCCAAGTTGATGTGATGGCATAGAGAGGACCGTAAGAAAAATGGGAAGTTGAGAGCACCCGCTGACGGGTCGCAGTGGGGAAAAATCGAGAGAAAGTACCGGGCTGAGTTTGCAGGTGACTCAGGGAACGTATGGTTTGGTTTAAGCGGGGATGGCATTAATCCTTTCGGGGAGCAGAGCAGCAATCACATCACCTGGCCCGTGACTCTATGTATGTATAACCTTCCTCCTTGGATGTGCATGAAGCGGAAGTTCATTATGATGCCAGTTCTCATCCAAGGCCCTAAGCAACCCGGCAACGACATTGATGTGTACCTAAGGCCATTAGTTGAAGAAATTTTACAGCTGTGGAATGGAAATAGTGTACGTGTGTGGGATGAGCACAAACAGGAGGAATTTAACCTGCACGCGTTGCTGTTTGTAACCATCAACGATTGGCCTGCTCTCAGTAACCTTTCAGGACAGAAAAACAAGGGATACCACGCATGCACGCACTGTTTAGCTGACACCGAAAGTATATACCTGGACAAATGCAGGAAGAATGTGTACCTGGGCCATCGTCAATTTCTTCCGACCAACCATCAATGTCGAAAGAAAGGTAAGCATCTCAAAGGCGAGGCAGATCACCGGAAGAAGCCCGCCATGCATACCAGTGATCACATACTTGCTATGGTCAATGATTTACACGTAATCTTTGGAAAGGGTCCTGATGGACTATCTGTTCCGAATGACGCTGAGGAACGCGCACCCATGTGGAAGAAGAAATTTATATTTTGGGACCTACCCTACTAGAAAGACCTAGAGGTCCTCTCTTCAATCGACGTGATGCACGTGATGAAGAACCTTTGCGTGAACCTGCTAGGCTTCTTGGGCGTGTATGGGAAGACAAAAGATACACCGAAGGCACGGGAGGACCTGCAATGTTTGCACGAAAAAGATGGCATGCCTCCAAAGCAGTATGAAGGTCCTGCCAGCTACGCTCTTACCAAAGAAGAGAAGGAAATCTTCTTTGAATGCCTGCTCAGTATGAAGGTCCCGTCTGGCTTCTCGTCAAATATAAAGGGAATAATAAATATGCCAGAGAAAAAGTTCCAGAACCTAAAGTCTCATGACTGCCACATGATTATGACGCAACTGCTTCCGGTTGCATTGAGGGGGCTTCTACCAGAAAACGTCCGATTAGCCATTGTGAAGCTATGTGCATTCCTCAATGCAATCTCTCATAAGGTGATCGATCCAGAAATCATACCAAGGCTAAGGAGTGATGTGGCGCAATGTCTTGTCAGTTTCGAGCTGGTGTTCCTACCATCCTTCTTCAATATCATGACGCACGTCCTAGTTCATCTAGTCGACGAGATTGTCATTCTGGGCCCTGTATTTGTACACAATATGTTCCCCTTTGAGAGGTTCATGGGAGTCCTAAAGAAATATGTCTGTAACCGCGCTAGGCCAGAAGGAAGCATCTCCATGAGCCATCAAACAGAGGATGTCATTGGGTTTTGTGTTGACTTCATTCCTGGCCTTAAGAAGATTGGTCTCCCTAAATCGCGGTATGAGGGGAGACTAACTGGAAAAGGCACACTTGGAGGGGACTCAATAATATGCAGGGACGGGCATTCTTGGTCTCAAGCACACTACACAGTTCTACAGAACTCTACCTTGGTGACCCCGTATGTCGATGAACACAAGAACAGTCTGCGCTCCAAACACCCGGAGCAGTGTGCCGACTGGATTACATGTGAACACATCAGGACTTTCGGCAGTTGGTTGGAAACACGTCTCAGAGGTGACAACACTGTTTGTGATGAGCTGTACTCGTTGTCCAGGGGACCATCTTCAACTGTATTGACTTACAAAGGATACGAGATAAATGGGAATACATTTTACACGATCGCCCAAGATCAAAAGAGCACCAACCAAAACAGCGGTGTCCGCTTTGATGCAACAACCAAGAGGGGAAAGGACACATATTATGGTTACATAGTGGACATATGGGAACTTGACTACGGACATGATTTTAAGGTCCCTTTGTTTAAGTGCAAATGGGTCAATTTGTCAGGAGGCGGGGTACAGGTAGGCCCACAGTACAGAATGGCAACACTGGATTTGAACAATCTTGGGTACACAGATGAACCGTTCGTCCTAGCCAATGATGTGGCGCAGGTTTTCTATGTGAAGGACATGTCTACCAAACCGAGAAAAAGAAAAGATAAGGAAGCGAACACATCATACGATGAGCCAAAGCGCCACATAGTTCTTCAGGAAAAAGAGACATCATGGGAGTGGAGGGCAAGACAGACATGTCCGAAGATTATGAAAAGTTTCATGAAATTCCTCGCTTCAAAGTCAAGGCTAACCCAAGCACCCTGATAGACGATGAAGATTATCCATGGTTACGGCGCAATAAGCAAAGGACACAAGCGAAGAAAAAGTGAAGACTTTCTCTCCACAACTATTATGATGATGCCTTTGATCTAGAATATCCATGTAACAGACGAGTTTCCGTATGAAACCCTGATACTTCAAAAGAGATTGTCCGTTTTGTACATGAAGTGCATCCAGTTTTTGCCGTAACCCTCTCAACTTTTTAGCACATGCTATTTAGGTGAAATGATGATACCATGCCAACTTTCAACCTTTTCAGAATTCATTTGTAGTGATTTTCATTTTCAGGGTCATATAGCTCAAAAAAATCAGTAAATGCATGAAAAATAACAAATGAAGTCAGAAAGGGTTGAAAATTGATGATGTGGCTTTGAATGGTGCATTTTGAACACACAAAAAGTCTGGAGGTCAAATAAGTTCAAAAAAATGAAATCCCTTTGTAACAGACGAGTTTCCGTATGAAACCCTGATACTTCAAAAGAGATTGTCCGTTTTGTACACGAAGTGCATCCGGTTTTTGCCGTAACCCTCTCAACTTTTAGCACATGATATTTGGGTGAAATGATGATACCATGCCAACTTTCAACCTTTTAAGAGTTCATCTGAAGTGCTTTTCAATTTCAGGGTCATTTAGCTCAAAAAATCAGTAAATGCATGAAAAATAACAAATGAAGTCAGAAAGGGTTGAAAATTGATGATGTGTCTTTGAATGGTGCATTTTGAACACACAAAAAGTCTGGAGTTAAAATAAGTTCAAAAATATGAAATCCCTTTGTAACATACAAGTTTCCGTATGAAACCCTGATACTTCGAAAGAGATTGTCGGTTTTGTACACGAAGTGCGTCCAGTTTTTGCCGTAACCCTCTCAACTTTTTAGCACATGCTATTTGGGTGAAATGATGATACCATGCCAACTTTCAACGTTTTCAGAGTTCATCTGAAGTGCTTTTCAATTTCAGGGCCATTTAGCTCAAAAAATCAGTAAATGCATGAAAAATAACAAATGAAGTCAGAAAGGGTTGAAAATTGATGATATGGCTTTGAATGGTACATTTTGAACACATAGAAAGTCTGGAGTTCAAATAAGTTCAAAAAAATGGAATCCCTTTGTAACAGATGAGTTTTCGTGCAAAACCCTGATACTTCGAAAGAGATTGTCCATTTTGTACACGAAATGCATCCAGTTTTTGCTGTAACCCTCTCAACTTTATAGCACATGCTATGTGGGTGAAATGTTGATACCATGCCAATTTTCAACCTCTTCAGAGTTCATCTGAAGTGCTTTTCAATTCCAGGGTCATTTAGCTCAAAGAATGAACTAATGTAAAAAAGAATGATCTGGAAAACTTTTATGAAACTCTAATAGCAAAAAAAAAAATAAACTAAAAGAATGAACTAGAAACAAAATAAAATAAAATAAACTTTAATAAAATAAATAAGTAGAAACAAAATAAAATAAGTAGAAACAAAATAAACTTTAATAAAATAAATAAGTAGAAAGAAAATAAAATAAAATAAAATAAACTTTAATAAAATAAATAAACTTTAATAAACAAAAATAAATAAACTTTAATAAAATAAATAAAAATAGCAACAGTAAGTATTTTGTTGGAAGTAGAAACAAAATAAAATAAATAAAGCAAAAAAGAAAACAAAAAAAATAAAAAATGCCGCCTACAGGGTCACCACGGCCTGCATACGACTAGAAACCCAACTAGTATGTTGGGCCAGGATGCAGGCCCGCGGCGGGCCCTGCAGGCCCACAGGCATAGCAGTGTCATATTAGGCCCATAGGCGTGCAGTTCAGAAGAGTTCGAAAGGGGAGGCACGTCCGCACTTATAAACTGGTGCGCAAGCCCCTCAGCTAGCAAGGTGGGACTAAACATCCACCGCGGCTATGCGGGTCACAGGCTATTGGTCCCGGTTGCTGGCTCGAACCGGGACCAATGCCCACCTTTGGTCCCGGTTCGTGGCACCAACCGGGACCAATGCCCCCCTTTAGTCCCGGTTGGTGCCACCAACCGGGAACAAAGGCCTCTGCTTCCCGCCCTTTGGGCTGCTGAAAAGAGACCTTTGGTCCCGGTTGGTGGCACCAACCGGGACCAATGCTTCGTCTATATAAACAGCACTTCTGAAATTTTCGTTTCAGTTCTTCGATCCCTCCGAATGCCGCCCGGCTGCCCCTCTACCCCGCTGTCGCCATGCGCCGCCCCTGCCCTGACGCAGTCGCCGCGCCGCCTCGCACCGTCGCCGCGCGCCACCCCGCGTCGTCACCGCCCCGACGCCGTCGCCGTCACCACCCGTGCCGCCCCGACGCCGTCGCCGCCCCGCGCCACCCTGCCCCGACGCCGTCGCCGCGCCGCCCCGCACTACGTACGTCCAGCGGCCTTCTATGATGTTTTTGTTCATATGATCATATGGTGCTTTTTTGTGCATATGATGTTTTTTTCATATGATGTTTTTTTCATATATGTATTAATTTTTTTATTTAGGTTGTTAGTAGATACCGATTTTAGGTTTGTGCATTTTTGGTTAGTGTAGAGGAAAAAGTAAAATAAGGAAAAGGAAGAAAAGAGGAAGAAGGAAGAAGAAGAAGAACAAGAAGAAGAAGAAGAAAAAGAAGGACAGGAAAAAGGAAAATAAGAAGATGAAGAAGGAGAAGAAGAAGGAGAAGAAGAGGAGAGGAAGAAGAGGAGAAATAAATAAGAAGAGGAAAAAGAAGAAAAAAAAGAGGAGAAGAAGAAAGGAATAGAGGAGAAGAAGAAAAAATAGAAAATATTCTATTTTTTCTTCTTTCTTCTTCTCCTCCTCTTTTTTCTTCTTTTTTTCTTCGATCTTCTCCTCTATTCCTTTCTTCTTCTCCTCTTTCTTCTTCTTCTTCTTCTTCTTCTTCTTCTTCTTCTTCTTATTTTTATCGGGTATGTCGTTGTCGATATACCCCCTCCCCGATAACTTCGACATGAGGGGGGGGGGTCGATATACCCCCTCTCCGATAACTTCGACATGAGGGGGGGAGGGGTCGCCGAGGGTTCGAGGGGCGAGGGTCGGGAACTAGGGTAGAGGGTCGAGGGTCACCGAGGGTTCGAGGGTCGAGGGGTCGAGGGTCAAGGGTTTGAGGGTCGAGGGTCGTCGAGGGGTCGAGGGTCGAGGATCGCCGAGGGGTCGAGAGGTTGCCTAGTGTCAAAGTATTGAAGAAATCCATGGCTTCATCATTAGCCGGAAGTAACCGGGGCATGATGGTACGAAGTTCTCCAAAGCTATTCTGGAACGGAGTCCCGGATATAATAATCCGCCTTTTGGTGCGAATTTCATCACAGGCCTTCCAAATAGCGATATTCGGAAGGCTCTTGCTGAACTTTGTACCAAAAAGCGAATTATCCTATCTGGGACTCCGTTCCAAAATAACTTTGGAGAGCTTCGTACCATCATGCTGTTGGGGATCGTTGCAGAAATTAAAAATTCTCTACGCATCACCAAATGGAGAGACTAGCAACGAGAGAGAGAGGGGAGTGCATCTTCATGCCCCTTGAAGATCGCGATGCGGAAGCGTTACAAGAACACGGATGAAGGAGTCGTACTCGCAGCGATTCAGATCGCGGTTGATTCCGATCTAAGCGCCGAACAACGGCGCCTCCGCGTTCAACACACGTACAGCCCGGGGACGTCTCCTCCTTGATCCAGCAAGGGGGAAGGAGAAGTTGGGGAAGAGCTCCGGCAGCACGACGGCGTGGTGGTGGAGCTTGCAGTTCTCCGGTAGGGCTTCGCCAGGCTCAACGGAGGAGGAGGGGGTGTTGGAGAGGGGGAGGGCTGCGCCTTGGATGTGGTGCTGCTGCCCTCCCTCGACCCCTCTATTTATAGGGCAAAGAGGGAAGGGGGCCGGTCCCTCTAGATGAGATCTAGAGGGGGCGGCAGCCAAGGGGAGGGGGCTTGCCCCCCAAGCCAAGGGGGCGCCCCCTTTAGGGTTCCCCCCAACCCTAGGCGCATGGGCCCTAGGGGGGATGGCTCCCAACCCACTTAGGGGCTGGTTCCCTTCCACATATAGCCCATAGGGCCCTTCGGGGCAGGTGGACCCTCCCGGTGGACCCCCGGAACCCCTTCGGTGGTCCCGGTACAATACCGATAAACCCCTGAACACTTCCGGTGACCATATGATGACTTCCCATATATAAATCTTCACCTCCGGACCATTCTGGAACTCCTCGTGACGTCCGGGATCTCATCCGGGACTCCGAACAACATTCGGTAACTGCATACTATTTCCCATAACAACTCTAGCGTCACCGAACCTTAAGTGTGTAGACCCTACGGGTTCGGGAATCATGAAGACATGACCGAGACATCTCTCCGGCCAATAACCAACAGCGGGATCTGGATACCCATGTTGGCTCCCACATGTTCCACGATGATCTCATCGGATGAACCATGATGTCGGGGATTCAATCAATCCCGTACACAATTCCCTTTGTCTACCGGTATGATACTTGCCCGAGATTCGATCGTCGGTATCCCTATACCTTGTTCAATCTCGTTACCGGCAAGTCTCTTTACTCGTTCCGTAACACATCATCCCATGATCAACTCCTTGGTCACATTGAGCTCATTATGATGATGTCTTACCGAGTGGGCCCAGAGATACCTCTCCGTCACACGGAGTGACAAATCCTAGTCTCGATTCGTGCCAACTCAACAGACACTTTCGGAGATACCCGTAGTGTGCCTTTATAGCCACTCAGTTACGTTGTGATGTTTGGCACACCCAAAGCATTCCTACGGTATCCGGGAGTTGCACAATCTCATGGTCTAAGGAAATGATACTTGACATTAGAAAAGCTTTAGCAGACGAACTACACGATCTTGTGCTATGATTAGGATTGGGTCTTGTCCATCACATCATTCTCCTAATGATGTGATCCCATTATCAACGGCATCCAATGTCCATGGTCAGGAAACCGTAACCATCTATTGATCAACGAGCTAGTCAACTAGTGGCTCACTAGGGACATGTTGTGATCTATGTATTCACACATGTATTACGATTTCTGGATAACACAATTATAGCATGAACACTAGACAATTATCATGAACAAGGAAATATAATAATAACCATTTTATTATTGCCTCTAGGGCATATTTCCAACAGTCTCCCACTTGCACTAGAGTCAATAATCTAGTTACATTGTGATGAATCGAACACTCATAGAGTTCTGGTGTTGATCATGTTTTGCTCGTGAAAGAGGTTTAGTCAACGGATCTGCGACATTCAGGTCCGTATGCACTTTACAAATATCTATGTCTCCATCTTGAACATTTTCACGAATGGAGTTGAAGCGACGCTTGATATGCCTGGTCTTCTTGTGAAACCTGGGCTCCTTGGCCAGGGCAATAGCTCCAGTGTTGTCACAGAAGAGAGCCATCGGGCCCGACGCATTGGGAATAACTTCTAGGTCGGTAATGAACTCCTTCATCCAGATTGCTTCATGTGCTGCCTCCGAGGCTGCCATATACTCCGCTTCACATGTAGATCCCGCCACGATGCTTTGCTTGCAACTGCACCAGCTGACTGCCCCACCATTCAAAATATACACGTATCCGGTTTGTGACTTGGAGTCATCCAGATCTGTGTCGAAGCTAGCATCAACGTAACCCTTTACGACGAGCTCTTCGTCACCTCCATAAACGAGAAACATATCCTTAGTCATTTTCAGGTACTTCAGGATATTCTTGACCACTGTCCAGTGTTCCATGCCGGGATTACTTTGGTACCTTCCTACCAAACTTACGGCAAGGTTTACATCAGGTCTGGTACACAGCATGGCATACATAATAGACCCTATGGCCGAGGCATAGGGGATGACACTCATCTTTTCTCTATCTTCTGCCGTGGTCGGGCATTGAGCCGTGCTCAATCTCACACCTTGCAATACAGGCAAGAACCCCTTCTTGGACTGATCCATATTGAACTTCTTCAATATCTTGTCAAGGTATGTGCTTTGTGAAAGACCAATGAGGCGTCTCGATCTATCTCTATAGATCTTGATGCCTAATATATAAGCAGCTTCTCCAAGGTCCTTCATTGAAAAACGCTTATTCAAGTAGGCCTTTATGCTTTCCAAGAGTTCTATATCATTTCCCATTAATAGTATGTCATCCACATATAATATGAGAAATGCTACAGAGCTCCCACTCATTTTCTTGTAAGCACAGGCTTCTCCATAAATCTGCGTAAACCCAAACGCTTTGATCATCTCATCAAAGCGAATGTTCCAACTCCGAGATGCTTGCACCAGCCCATAGATTGAGCGTTGGAGCTTGCATACCTTGTCAGCATTCTTAGGATCGAAAAAACCTTCCGGCTGTATCATATACAATTCTTCCTTAAGGAAACCATTAAGGAATGCCGTTTTGACGTCCATTTGCCATATCTCATAATCATAGAATGCGGCAATTGCTAACATGATTCGGACAGACTTCAGCTTCGCTACGGGTGAGAAGGTCTCATCATAGTCAACCCCTTGAACTTGTCGATAACCCTTAGCGACAAGCCGAGCTTTATAGATGGTCACATTGCCATCCGCGTCCGTCTTCTTCTTAAAGATCCATTTATTTTCTATGGCTCGCCAATCATCGGGCAAGTCTGTCAAAGTCCATACTTTGTTTTCATACATGGATCCTATCTTGGATTTCATGGCTTCAAGCCATTTGTTGGAATCTAGGCCCGCCATCGCTTCTTCATAGTTCGAAGGTTCACCGTTGTCTAACAACATTATTTCAAGGACAGGGCTGCCATACCATTCTGGCGTGGAACGTGTCCTTGTGGACCTACGAAGTTCAGTAGTAACTTGATCCGAAGTTCCTTGATCATCATCATTAACTTCCTCTCTAGTCGGTGCAGGCACCACAGAAACATTTTCTTGAGCTGCGCTACTTTCTTGTTCAAGAGGCAGTACTTCATCAAGTTCTACTTTCCTCCCACTTACTTCTTTCGAGAGAAACTCTTTCTCTAGAAAGGATCCATTCTTGGCAACAAAGATCTTGCCTTCGGATCTGAGGTAGAAGGTATACCCAATAGTTTCCTTAGGGTATCCTATGAAGACTCATTTTTCTGACTTGGGTTCGAGCTTTTCAGGTTGAAGTTTCTTGACATAAGCATCGCATCCCCAAACTTTCAGAAACGATAGCTTAAGTTTCTTCCCAAACCATAATTCATACGGTGTCGTCTCAACGGATTTCGACGAAGCCCTATTTAAAGTGAATGCGGCAGTCTCTAAAGCATAACCCCAAAATGATAGCGGTAGATCGGTAAGAGACATCATAGATCGCACCTTATCTAATAGAGTGCGATTACGACGTTCGGACACACCATTACGATAAGGTGTTCCAGGCGGCGTGAGCTGTGAAACAATTCCACATTTCCTTAAGTGCGTGCCAAATTCGTGACTCAAATATTCCCCTCCACGATCTGATCGTAAGAACTTTATTTTCCTGTCACGTTGATCCTCAACCTCACTCTGAAATTCCTTGAACTTTTCAAAGGTCTCAAACTTGTGTTTCATTAAGTAGACATACCCATATCTACTTAAGTCATCAGTGAGGGTGAGAACAGAACGATAACCACCGCGAGCCTCAATGCTCATTGGACCGCACACATCAGTATGTATGATTTCCAATAAGTTGGTTGCTCACTCCATTGTTCCGGAGAACGGAGTCTTGGTCATTTTGCTGTTTTATTTTTGATATGTTCCTAGAGAAAAATAAGTTGAAAGATGATAGTAGCAATGATGCAGACTGGGTCCGTGATCTGAGGATTATCCTCATTGCTGCACAGAAGTATTATGTCCTTGATGCACCGCTAGGTGACATACCTATTACAGGAGCAGATGCAGACGTTATGAACGTTTGACAAGCTCAGTATGATCACTACTTGATAGTTTAGTGCACCATGCCTTACGGCTTAGAAGCGGGACTTCAAAAATGTTTTGAACGACATGGAGCATATGAGATGTTCCAAGAGTTGAAATTGGTATTTCAGACTCATGCCCGTGTTAAGAGGTATGAGACCTCTAACAAGTACTTTGCCTACAAGATGGAGGAGAATAGCTCAACCAGTGAGCATGTGCTCAAAATGTCTGAGTACTACAATCGCTTGAATCAAGTGGGAGTTAATCTTCCAG
The DNA here is from genome assembly GCF_018294505.1 of Triticum aestivum. Lineage (NCBI taxonomy): Eukaryota > Viridiplantae > Streptophyta > Magnoliopsida > Poales > Poaceae > Triticum > Triticum aestivum. The sequence continues at coordinate 498,351,403 of NC_057796.1, forward strand.
ATAAGATAGTGATTGACAGAATTCTCTAGTCACTATCACCAAGTTACCGGAATCGGCAAGTGAACTATAATATGCAAGGGATGACGAAAACGATTCCCCAAGCTCTTCACGATGCTGAAATCAGCGAAGGTAGAAATCAATAAAAGCATCAAGTGTTGATGGTTGAAAAGACCACAAGTTTCAAGTAAAAGGGCAAGGGAAGAAAGGGAACTTCAAGAAGAATGGCAAACAAGTTGCCACTCACATGAAGAATCCCAAAGCTAGACCCAAGCCTGAAACCGAGTGCTTCTACTGCAAACGAAATGGTCACTGGAAGCGGAACTGCCCCAAATACTTGGCAGATAAGAAGGATGGCAAAGTGAACAAAATTATATATGATATACATGTTATTGATGTGTACTTTACTAGTGTTCATAGTAGCCCTTGGGTATTTGATACTGGTTCAGTTGCTATGATTAGTAACTTGAAACAGGAGTTACAAAATGAACAGAGACTAGTTGAGGGCGAGGTGGCGATGTGTGTTGGAAGTGATTCCAAGGTTGATAAAATCACCATTGCATACTCCCTCTACCTTTGGGATTAGTATTGGACCTAAATAAATGTTATTTGGTGTTTGCGTTGAGCATGAGTATGATTGGATCATGTTTATTGCGATACGGTTATTCATTTAAAGTGAGAGAATAATTGTTGTTCTGTTTACATGAATAAAACCTTCTATGGTCTTACATCCAATGTAAATGGTTTATTGAATCTCGATCGTAGTGATACACATATTCATAATATTGAAGCCAAAAGATGCAAAGTTAATAATGATAGTGCAACTTATTTGTGGCACTGCCGTTTAGGTCATCACTACTGCAGGATGCTGCTAACGCGACACTACGATCAGAGACCCTTCGAGAAACTATGTGCGATGCAATAATCGCAAACGGTGCTGTATGAAAACCGTCAGAAATGTGTAAAACGTTTGCGATGACGGATGCATCAAACACGGTTCAGGTTTTAGTTGCGTGTGCGATGAAGGGCATACGGTTCAGTTCAATTAACTGTTTGCGATGAGGAGGAACAAAAGAAATGGGCAGCCAGATGAAGGCATGTGCGATACACAGCATACGGTTCACTCGAATGAACTGTTTGTGATTAGGCAACACAACAGAAATGGTCAGCCAGATCAAGGAGTGTGCGATATACGGCATGCGGTTCACTCGGATGAACTGTTTGCGTTGAGACATGAGAACAGAAACGGTTCAACTTAACAAGATGTGTGTGATACGCGGCAAACAGGTCTGTAATAAGAAATGTGTGTGAAGACCGATAATAACACAGACGGTTGTTGCTAATAAGACATGTGTGTTGTGTGATGGGATTGCATACAGAACAACAACATATATATATATATATATACACACACTTATAAGGACATGCTTGCATAACCAAATTAAACATCCACGTACATAGGTGGCTACTACAACCATGGCATTTGCACACACCAAAGTAAACTATTACATGCATAATTACATACGTGGCTACTACACACATGACATTTCCACACACACCAATAAAGTAAACTATATATTACATGCATGATTAACTAGCATAAACGATCATCTGATCATCATCTACTTCTTGTGATGCTTGCTCTGCTTGTGGCTCGATCCGGGCTCGTCGATTTGGGTAACGAGGCACTTCCTCATGTAAACGATCCGCCCGTGCATCTCGTAGCATGTGTACACGCTCTCGGCCGCAAACCTGAGGTGAGGTTCATCCAGTTGCCGCATCCAGGCCCCGTGCCAGGATACGGGACTTATTCACTCGGCATCCTGCTTCATCTTTTCGTAGTAGGGGTTGATGATGGCCGAAGTGAGTTCAACCAGGGAGTCCTTCTTCGTGCTGCCCCAGACCGTGTAGTGGTCACGGATTTCGACAAGGTTCTTGCAGGCCAAGCCCGTAACACTGAGCGCTTTTACATTGTTAGTGATATCCACCATGGCGAACTTGTAGTCAGTGCTGTTGACAAACCTGTTGAAACGATCGCAAGGCTCTGTGGCCATGCGGTAGTGGTAAATGAGGACATGATGGCACACGCATAACTGGGCGAAGGCAACCTTCTGATCTATGCCGGGACGACCGACGGTGTATTGGAGGTTGATGCCGACCACCTTGTACTTGTCTCCAGCAAGCAACTGCTCAACGTTGTTGATGTAGTCGTCCACCATGGCCGGGTCGATGGTGTACACCATCGAGAGATCCGTCTCCCTCGCGTGGGTCTCCACTCTATGCTCGCCAAACTCCATTGGAGCACCGCCGGACATCCCCTCTCTATGTGTCGTCATGGGTGTGCTTGTTGTGTTGTGGGGCACGATCGAAAGGTTGAAGAGACTAAGGTTATAATGGCCGTGGGAATTAAAGGGAAGCCGGATGGCCAGGAATATCGGCAGGCCCTGATGGCAGTTCTAATTTGCAGCGCGTAACTCCATCGTGCCGCACGTAACTGCATAGCATGGCAACACGCGCGGCGCAATCGCATGCATATGGGGCCCCCGATGTGATCGTGCGCACGCCCAACCGCCGGCAGAGCGCGCGCGGAGGGACGCGAGCAGAGTGCTCCGCGACCGCCTCAAGGAAAAGCTGTCCACAAGCCGAGCGCGCCGACGGACGCGAGCAGAGCGCGCCAACGGACACGACAGAGCGCGCCGCGGCGCCTAACGGCGAGCAGAGCTTGCCGAGGGACGCGAGCAGAGGACAGCACAGTGATACGTGGCAAATAAGACGAACTGTGCGAGCGATGTCGGAGACATCAAGCACGAATCAGATTAGAGTTGCGTGTGCGATACGTGGCAGACAGTTGATCCATCAGAGCTGTTTGTGATGGAATAAGCCGTGTGTGTTGCGGGCAAACGCTTGCTAGTGTATAACCTTAAATTTAACCAAAAAAGTGTTAATGCATGTTACAAAAATTGTATAGCTGGAAACTATGTTCAAATACGACTCCAACGATATAATCTATGGCGACATGCATTCGTATTTTATTAGTTACATCCTACTTATAAACCAGGACGGGGGTATAGTAGGTAATTAAATCGCAAACGTTTTTTTATTAATTGTATGTGTACGTGTCCTCTCGTCCTCCTCTTGCACGTCTTGTCACCCCGCTGCCGCAGACGGCTTACAGCGCAAGCTTGCGCAGCGCGCGGGGGCGTTCTTTTAGCCAAACGGTGGCGCCAATGAATCATCGGTGAGCCCGTTCCCACGCAACCTCGCAGGTTCCCGCGCTATCTTCCCGCCCGACTCGGTGATCCCCCCAAATCCCAATGCTTGCCGGCCTGATATAAAAACCCTCACGGCTGGCGAGTCCAGCGTCGCATTTTCCCCTCCCTCCATGTAGCTTATCTCGTCTGCTTCTCCCACAATCGCCATTGGCACCGGTCCGTCGTCGTCGCTCAGCCACTCCGCCGTCATCAGAGGACAGCTCCAGCTGGGAGGCTACACCGCGGCGGCGGCGCAGTCCCCTGCGTAGTGTAGTGCGCATGGTGTCCCTGTTGGGTGTGCGCGGAACACCCACCACACGCTCCGTCGCCGCTGCCCGTCGGCAGCTGTTGCCGGCCGCCGTTGCCGCCACACCACCGTCGAAAGCCAGGGCCATCTCCTGCTCCGCCACCGTGGCCCGAAGGCGGGAGGTGGCCGTCGTGGCCGCCACCCCACTGCCGGCCACCGTGGCCATCACCCGCTCCACCACCGTGGCCCGAAGGCGGGAGGTGGTGGTCGTGGCCGCCACCCCATCGTTGGCCACCATGGCTGCCAGCCCATCATCGACCGCCAGGATCATCACCCGCTCCGCCACTGCCGCCCGAAGGAGGGAGGCAGAGGTGGAGGCCCGCACGTGCGTCAGCGACCTTGCGCGTTACATCGAGTTCCTGCGAGAGGAGGAGGAGCGCCTCGTCGAGCATGCAAAGAGCCTTACCGCAGCCGTGGCCGCAGGACACGCCGACACAGAGGTGAGGAATCAGGAGATCTACGAGCAGTCCGGCCTCTTCAAGAGGGATTGTCTGGAGCGGCAGTGGGCATTCGAGCTGGCGAGCGTCGCTGAACGTGCAGCAGCGCCAGGCACCGTATTGCATTTGTCCAGCTCGTCGGTAGGCTCCTCCTCCTTCTCTGCCTCTTACTGAGCTCGCTCGGCAGAGGAGGGGCTGCCGGAAGGAGCACAAAGCCCCTCCGTGGTAGTAGTAGTATTTAGGGGCTATTTTGTTCTGTTCATCTGACTATAGATGTGTGGCCGAACTGTACAACGTACTTAAACTTAGTTAATATATATAGTTGAACTAGCTATTTCAGTACGTGGTTGGCAATAATTAGGGATAAGTTTGGTCTGTTCAGCTGTCGAGTTGAACTGTTTGTATAAATTAAGAACAACTGCTTAATCTATGAATGAAATCTATGCTTAATTACTGAATTTTAGTTGCAAAAATTACATAGCGCTAATGATTTCTAGCTGCATATTTTGACAAATCGCAGTGTTACAAGGATTGACAAATGGCAACGTTACTAGATCAAGAAATGTAAATCTTTCCAGTTTGACAAATGGCAACATACCCAATATGACAGATGCAAATCTTACCAAATTGTTTGTACGTGGTTGCACACGGGTCATCCAAAATAATCGTTTGCGTTGAAGGGATGAACAAATCCTGCGCTGCTTGGTGGATGCTGATCGGGATCATGTCCCTAACAAGAACCCCGCACTGAGCAGAAAATGCTTCCTTGGTCCGGATGCGTTCAATCGGTTGGCCATCGCGCGCGATTGCTGTGATCATGAACCTTTCATCCTGGCGCAACTTTTTCTTCGGGCCTCGTCTCGTTACCGAAGTTTTGCTCGATCCGGAGGGCTAGAAAAGAAGAAAGAAGAGAGTTAATATGTGTATATACCAAAACAATTAATGCATCAATTAGCTATAGTCAGCACATGCTTAATTAATATATATACCTGGCCGGACTCCGTTCGGTCACCGGAGCCATCATCAAGGTATCCTTCTTCCACTGGCATTCGGTCACCGGAGCCATCATAATCATGTCCTTCCTCCTCCATTGTTCGATCACTGTAGCCTGCTTCACCCTCTCCTTCCAGACCATCGGTGTCGTTGAGAATGAGATAGTATGAGACATCACCTCCGGCTGCGATTATGTCCCCCAACACCTATTCTGCTTCCAAGTCTCGGTGCTCCATAGTATCTGCAAATATTACAACATGGCAGTTATTATACAAAACATGACAGATGGATATATATTAGTGGCAAAGTAGACCTAGCTAGCTAATCACAACAAGGAATCATATTAGTGGCCTTGACGCTTCTCTAGGGTTTGGGGTGGCCTCGGCAACGCTTCTAGGGCTCGGGGTGGGAAATCCAGCCTTCCACGAAACGGAGCCTGGCGTGCCTCGTGTCCGTCCAGGGTGCTCAGGATTCCTGAGGGCCATTGCGAGCTCGTCGTTCTGTCTGTCGAGAACGAACGTCCCTTGTTGTGTTGCGGCGATATACTCCTGAAGCTTCGTGACGGGTATTCGCAGTTGCTCGTTCGCCCAAACGCACTTCCCTGTTTTAGGGTCCAAGGTTCCCCCAACCCCGAAGAACCAAGTCCTTGAACGGTCTGGCCAGTTCAATGTCTCTGGTTCGACCCCTTTATCAAGCAGGTCATTCTCAGCGTTCTCCCACAACGGTCGGGCTTTGAGGTAGCCACCTGACCCCGTGCGATGGTGTTGCTCCTTGTTCGCAGCATTTTTCTTGTTTGTCGCTGACATCTTCTTACTCTTCTCCGATGTCTTGTGGGCCACAAATGCGTCCCAGTGATCTCTGATCTTCTCAAACCGGCCGGTAAATTATGGAGTCTTTTCTTTGTCGACAAACATTGTTTTGAGCTCATTCTTCCACCTCCTGAATAGATCTGCCATCTTCTTAAGAGCATGAGCCTTGACCAATGGCTCTATAATAGCTGGCTTCTCCGGATCCTCCTCTGGCGGTACGGTGAAATTTGCCTTCAGCGCGGTCCAAAGATCATCTTTCTACCTATCGTTGACATAAGACACCTCAGGGTCTTCATTCTTAGGCTTATACCATTGGTGGATGCTGATCGGGATCATGTCCCTAACAAGAACCCCGCACTGAGTAGAAAATGCTTCCTTGGTCCGGATGCGTTCAATGGGTTGGCCATCACGCGCGATTGTTGTGATCGTGAACCTTTCATCCTGGCGCAACTTTTTCTCCGGGCCTCGTCTTGTTACCGAAGTTTTGCTCGATCCGGAGGGCTAGAAAAGAAGAAAGAAGAGAGTTAATATGTGTACGTACCAAAACAATTAATGCATCAATTAGCTATAGTCAGCACATGCTTAATTAATATATATACATGGCCAGACTCCGTTCGGTCACCAGAGCCATCATCAAGGTATCCTTCTTCCACCGGTATTCGGTCACCGGAGCCATCATAATCATGTCCTTCCTCCTCCATTGTTCGATCACCGTAGCCTGCTTCACCCTCTCCTTCCAGACCATCGGTGTCGTTGAGAATGAGATAGTATGAGACATCACCTCCGGCTGCGATTATGTCCCCCAACACCTATTCTGCTTCCGAGTCTCTCTACAAATATTACAACATGGCAATTATTATACAAAACATGATAGATGGATATATATTAGTGGCAAAGTAGACCTAGCTAGCTAATCACAACAAGGAATCATATTAGTGGCCTCATCGCTTCTCTAGGGTTTGCGGTGGCCTCGGCAACGCTTCTAGGGTTCGGGGTGGGAAATCCAGCCTTCCACGAAATGGAGCCTGGCGTGCCTCGTGTCCGTCTAGGGTGCTCAGGATTCCTGAGGGCCATTGTGAGCTCGTCGTTCTCTCTGTCGGGAACGAACGTCCCTTGTTGTGCTGCGGCGATATACTCCTGAAGCTTCGTGACGGGTATTCGCAGTTGCTCGTTCGTCCAAACGCACTTCCCTGTTTTAGGGTCCAAGGTTCCCCCAACCCCGAAGAACCAAGTCCTTGAACGGTCTGGCCAGTTCAATGTCTCTGGTTCGACCCCTTTATCAAGCAGGTCATTCTCAGCGTTCTCCCACAACGGCCGGGCTTTGAGGTAGCCACCTGACCCCGTGCGATGGTGTTGCTCCTTGTTCGCGGCATTTTTCTTGTTTGTCGCTGACATCTTCTTACTCTTCTCCGATGTCTTGTGGGCCACAAATGCGTCCCAGTGATCTCTGATCTTCTCAAACCGGCCGGTGAATTATGGAGTCTTTTCTTTGTCGACAAACATTGTTTTGAGCTCATTCTTCCACCTCCTGAGTAGATCTGCCATCTTCTTAAGAGCATGAGCCTTGACCAATGGCTCTATAATAGCTGGCTTCTCCGGATCCTCCTCTGGCGGTAGGGTGAAATTTGCCTTCAGAGCGGTCCGAAGATCATCTTTCTACCTATCGTTGACATAAGACACCTCAGGGTCTTCATTCTTAGGCTTATACCATTGGTGGATGCTGATCGGGATCATGTCCCTAACAAGAACCCCGCACTGAGCAGAAAATGCTTCCTTGGTCCGGATGCGTTCAATCGGTTGGCCATCGCGCGCGATTGCTGTGATCGTGAACCTTTCATCCTGGCACAACTTTTTCTTCGGGCCTCGTCTCGTTACCGAAGTTTTGCTCGATCCGGAGGGCTAGAAAAGAAGAAAGAAGAGAGTTAATATGTGTACGTACCAAAACAATTAATGCATCAATTAGCTATAGTCAGCACATGCTTAATTAATATATATACCTGGCCGGACTCCGTTCGGTCACCGGAGCCATCATCAAGGTATCCTTCTTCCACTGGCATTCGGTCACCGGAGCCATCATAATCATGTCCTTCCTCCTCCATTGTTCGATCACCGTAGCCTGCTTCACCCTCTCCTTCGAGACCATCGGTGTCGTTCAGAATGAGATAGTATGAGACATCACCTCCGGCTGCGATTATGTCCCCCAACACCTATTCTGCTTCCAAGTCTCGGTGCTCCATAGTATCTGCAAATATTACAACATGGCAATTATTATACAAAACATGACAGATGGATATATATTAGTGGCAAAGTAGACCTAGCTAGCTAATCACAACAAGGAATCATATTAGTGGCCTCGACGGTTCTCTATGGTTTGGGGTGGCCTCGGCAACGCTTCTAGGGTTCGGGGTGGGAAATCCAGCCTTCCACGAAACGGAGCCTCGTGTGCCCCGTGTCCGTCCAGGGTGCTCAGGATTCCTGAGGGCCATTGTGAGCTCGTCGTTCTCTCTGTCGGGAACGAACGTCCCTTGTTGTGCTGCGGCGATATACTCCTGAAGCTTCGTGACGGGTATTCGCAGTTGCTCGTTCGTCCAAACGCACTTCCCTGTTTTAGGGTCCAAGGTTCCCCCAACCCCGAAGAACCAAGTCCTTGAACGGTTTTGCCAGTTCAATGTCTCTGGTTCGACCCCTTTATCAAGCAGGTCATTCTCAGCGTTCTCCCACAACGGCCGGGCTTTGAGGTAGCCACCTGACCCGTGCGATGGTGTTGCTCCTTGTTCGCAACATTTTTCTTGTTTGTCGCTGACATCTTCTTACTCTTCTCCGATGTCCTGTGGGCCACAAATGCGTCCCAGTGATCTCTGATCTTCTCAAACTGGCCGGTGAATTATGGAATCTTTTCTTTGTCGACAAACATTGTTTTGAGCTCATTCTTCCACCTCCTGAATAGATCTGCCATCTTCTTAAGAGCATGAGCCTTGACCAATGGCTCTATAATAGCTGGCTTCTCCGGATCCTCCTCTGGCGGTAGGGTGAAATTTGCCTTCAGCGCGGTCCCAAGATCATCTTTCTGCCTATCATTGACATACGACACCTCAGGGTCTTCGTTCTTAGGCTTATACCATTGGTGGATGCTGATCGGGATCATGTCCCTAACAAGAACCCCGCACTGAGCAGAAAATGCTTCCTTGGTCCGGATGCGTTCAATCGGTTGGCCATCGTGCGCGATTGCTGTGATCGTGAACCTTTCATCCTGGCGCAACTTTTTCTTCGGGACTCGTCTCGTTACCGAAGTTTTGCTCGATCCGGAGAGCTAGAAAAGAAGAAAGAAGAGAGTTAATATGTGTACATACCAAAACAATTAATGCATCAATTAGCTATAGTCAGCACATGCTTAATTAATATATATACCTGGCCGGACTCCGTTCGGTCACCGGAGCCATCATCAAGGTATCCTTCTTCCACCGGCATTCGGTCACCGGAGCCATCATAATCATGTCCTTCCTCCTCCATTGTTCGATCACCGTAGCCTGCTTCACCCTCTCCTTCCAGACCATCGGTGTCGTTGAGAATGAGATAGTATGAGACATCACCTCCGGCTGTGATTATGTCCCCCAACACCTGTTCTGCTTCCAAGTCTCGGTGCTCCATAGTATCTGCAAATATTACAACATGGCAATTATTATACAAAACATGACAGATGGATATATATTAGTGGCAAAGTAGACCTAGCTAGCTAATCACAACAAGGAATCATATTAGTGGCCTCGACGCTTCTCTAGGGTTTGGGGTGGCCTCGGCAACGCTTCTAGGGTTCGGGGTGGGAAATCCAGCCTTCCACGAAACGGAGCCTGGCGTGCCCCGTGTCCGTCCAGGGTGCTCAGGATTCCTGAGGGCCATTGTCAGCTCGTCGTTCTCTCTGTCGGGAACGAACGTCCCTTGTTGTGCTGCGGCGATATACTCCTGAAGCTTCGTGATGGGTATTCGCAGTTGCTCGTTCGTCCAAACGAACTTCCCTGTTTTAGGGTCCAAGGTACCCGCAACCCCGAAGAACCAAGTCCTTGAACGGTCTGGCCAGTTCAATGTCTCTGGTTCTACCCCTTTATCAAGCAGGTCATTCTCAGCCTTCTCCCACAACGGCCGGGCTTTGAGGTAGCCACCTGACCCCGTGCGATGGTGTTGCTCCTTGTTCGCAGCATTTTTCTTGTTTGTCGCTGACATCTTCTTACTCTTCTCCGATGTCTTGTGGGCTACAAATGCGTCCCAGTGATCTCTGATCTTCTCAAACCGGCCGGTGAATTATGGAGTCTTTTCTTTGTCGAAAAACATTTTTTTGAGCTCATTCTTCCACCTCCTGAATAGATCTGCCATCTTCTTAAGAGCATGAGCCTTGACCAATGGCTCTATAATAGCTGGCTTCTTCGGATCCTCCTCTGGCGGTAGGGTGAAATTTGCCTTCAGCGCGGTCCAAAGATCATCTTTCTACCTATCGTTGACATAAGACACCTCAGGGTCTTCATTCTTAGGCTTATACCATTGGTGGATGCTGATCGGGATCATGTCCCTAACAAGAACCCCACACTGAGCAGAAAATGCTTCCTTGGTCCGGATGCGTTCAATCGGTTGGCCATCGCGCGCGATTGCTGTGATCGTGAACCTTTCATCCTGGCGCAACTTTTTCTTCGGGCCTCGTCTCGTTACCGAAGTTTTGCTCGATCCGGAGGGCTAGAAAAGAAGAAAGAAGAGAGTTAATATCTGTACATACCAAAACAATTAATGCATCAATTAGCTATAGTCAGCACATGCTTAATTAATATATATACCTGGCCGGACTCCATTCGGTCACCGGAGCCATCATCAAGGTATCCTTCTTCCACCGGCATTCGGTCACCGGAGCCATCATAATCATGTCGTTCCTCCTCCATTGTTCGATCACCGTAGCCTGCTTCACCCTCTCCTTCCAGACCATCGGTGTCGTTGAGAATGAGATAGTATGAGACATCACCTCCGGCTGCGATTATGTCCCCCAACACCTGTTCTGCTTCCAAGTCTCGGTGCCCCATAGTATCTGCAAATATTACAACATGGCAATTATTATACAAAACATGACAGATGGATATATATTAGTGGCAAAGTAGACCTAGCTAGCTAATCACAACAAGGAATCATATTAGTGGCCTCATCGCTTCTCTAGGGTTTGGGGTGGCCTCGGCAACGCTTCTAGGGTTCGGGGTGGGAAATCCAGCCTTCCACGAAATGGAGCCTGGCGTGCCTCGTGTCCGTCTAGGGTGCTCAGGATTCCTGAGGGCCATTGTGAGCTCGTTGTTCTCTCTGTCGGGAACGAACGTCCCTTGTTGTGCTGCGGCGATATACTCCTGAAGCTTCGTGACGGGTATTCGCAGTTGCTCGTTCGTCCAAACGCACTTCCCTGTTTTAGGGTCCAAGGTTCCCCCAACCCCGAAGAACCAAGTCCTTGAACGGTCTGGCCAGTTCAATGTCTCTGGTTCGACCCCTTTATCAAGCAGGTCATTCTCAGCGTTCTCCCACAACGGCCGGGCTTTGAGGTAGCCACCTGACCCCGTGCGATGGTGTTGCTCCTTGTTCGCAGCATTTTTCTTGTTTGTCGCTGACATCTTCTTACTCTTGTCCGATGTCTTGTGGGCCACAAATGCGTCCCAGTGATCTCTGATCTTCTCAAACCGGCCGGTGAATTATGGAGTCTTTTCTTTGTCGACAAACATTGTTTTGAGCTCATTCTTCCACCTCCTGAATAGATCTGCCATCTTCTTAAGAGCATGAGCCTTGACCAATGGCTCTATAATAGCTGGCTTCTCCGGATCCTCCTCTGGCGGTAGGGTGAAATTTGCCTTCAGCGGTCCAAAGATCATCTTTCTGCCTATCGTTGACATAAGACACCTCAGGGTCTTCGTTCTTAGGCTTATACCATTGGTGGATGCTGATCGGGATCATGTCCCTAACAAGAACCCCGCACTGAGCAGAAAATGCTTCCTTGGTCCGGATGCGTTCAATTGGTTGGCCATCGCGCGCGATTGCTGTGATCGTGAACCTTTCATCCTGGCGCAACTTTTTCTTCGGGCGTCGTCTCGTTACCGAAGTTTTGCTCGATCCGGAGGGCTGGAAAAGAAGAAAGAAGAGAGTTAATATGTGTACATACCAAAACAATTAATGCATCAATTAGCTATAGTCAGCACATGCTTAATTAATATATATACCTGGCCGGTCTCCGTTCGGTCACCGGAGCCATCATCAAGGTATCCTTCTTCCACCGGCATTCGGTCACCGGAGCCATCATAATCATGTCCTTCCTCCTCCATTGTTCGATCACCGTAGCCTGCTTCACCCTCTCCTTCGAGACCATCGGTGTCGTTCAGAATGAGATAGTATGAGACATCACCTCCGGCTGCGATTATGTCCCCCAACACATGTTCTGCTTCCAAGTCTCGGTGCTCCATAGTATCTGCAAATATTACAACATGGCAATTATTATACAAAACATGACAGATGGATATATATTAGTGGCAAAGTAGACCTAGCTAGCTAATCACAACAAGGAATCATATTAGTGGCCTCGACGCTTCTCTAGGGTTTGGGGTGGCCTCGGCAACGCTTCTAGGGTTCGGGGTGGGAAATCCAGCCTTCCACGAAACGGAGCCTGGCGTGCCCCGTGTCCGTCCAGGGTGCTCAGGATTCCTGAGGGCCATTGTGAGCTCGTCGTTCTCTCTGTCGGGAACGAACGTCCCTTGTTGTGCTGCGGCGATATACTCCTGAAGCTTCGTGATGGGTATTCGCAGTTGCTCGTTTGTCCAAACGCACTTCCCTGTTTTAGGGTCCAAGGTTCCCCCAACCCCGAAGAACTAAGTCCTTGAACGGTCTGGCCAGTTCAATGTCTCTGGTTCGACCCCTTTATCAAGCAGGTCATTCTCAGCCTTCTCTCACAACGGCCGGGCTTTGAGGTAGCCACCTGACCCCGTGCGATGGTGTTGCTCCTTGTTCGCAGCATTTTTCTTGTTTGTCGCTGACATCTTCTTACTCTTCTCCGATGTCTTGTGGGCCACAAATGCGTCCCAGTGATCTCTGATCTTCTCAAACCGGCCGGTGAATTATGGAGTCTTTTCTTTGTCGACAAACATTGTTTTGAGCTCATTCTTCCACCTCCTGAATAGATCTGCAATCTTCTTAAGAGCATGAGCCTTGACCAATGGCTCTATAATAGCTGGCTTCTCCGGATCCTCCTCTGGCGGTAGGGTGAAATTTGCCTTCAGCGCGGTCCCAAGATCATCTTTCTGCCTATCGTTGACATAAGACACCTCAGGGTCTTCGTTCTTAGGCTTATACCACTGGTGGATGCTGATCGGGATCATGTCCCTAACAAGAACCCCGCACTGAGCAGAAAATGCTTCCTTGGTCCGGATGCGTTCAATCGGTTGGCCATCGCGCGCGATTGCTGTGATCGTGAACCTTTCATCCTGGCGCAACTTTTTCTTCGGGCCTCGTCTCGTAACCAAAGTTTTGCTCCATCCGGAGGGCTAGAAAAGAAGAAAGAAGAGAGTTAATATGTGTACATACCAAAACAATTAATGCATCAATTAGCTATAGTCAGCACATGCTTAATTAATATATATACCTGGCCGGACTCCGTTCGGTCACCGGAGCCATCATCAAGGTATCCTTCTTCCACCGGCATTCGGTCACCGGAGCCATCATAATCATGTCCTTCCTCCTCCATTGTTCGATCACCGTAGCCTGCTTCACCCTCTCCTTCCAGACCATCGGTGTCGCTGAGAATGAGATAGTATGAGACATCACCTCCGGCTGCGATTATGTCCCCCAACACCTGTTCTGCTTCCAAGTCTCGGTGCTCCATAGTATCTGCAAATATTACAACATGGCAATTATTATACAAAACATGACAGATGGATATATATTAGTGGCAAAGTAGACCTAGCTAGCTAATCACAACAAGGAATCATATTAGTGGCCTCGACGCTTCTCTAGGGTTTGGGGTGGCCTCGGCAACGCTTCTAGGGTTCGGGGTGGGAAATCCAGCCTTCCACGAAACGGAGCCTGGCGTGCCCCGTGTCCGTCCAGGGTGCTCAGGATTCCTGAGGGCCATTGTGAGCTCGTCGTTCTCTCTGTCGGGAACGAACGTCCCTTGTTGTGCTGCGGCGATATACTCCTGAAGCTTCGTGATGGGTATTCGCAGTTGCTCGTTCGTCCAAACACACTTCCCTGTTTTAGGGTCCAAGGTTCCCCCAACCCCGAAGAACCAAGTCCTTGAACGGTCTGGCCAGTTCAATGTCTCTGGTTCGACCCCTTTATCAAGCAGGTCATTCTCAGCCTTCTCCCACAACGGCCGGGCTTTGAGGTAGCCACCTGACCCCGTGCGATGGTGTTGCTCCTTGTTCGCAGCATTTTCTTGTTTCTCGCTGACATCTTCTTACTCTTCTCCGATGTCTTGTGGGCCACAAATGCGTCCCAGTGATCTCTGATCTTCTCAAACCGGCCGGTGAATTATGGAGTCTTTTCTTTGTCGACAACATTGTTTTGAGCTCATTCTTCCACCTCCTGAATAGATCTGCCATCTTCTTAAGAGCATGAGCCTTGACCAATGGCTCTATAATAGCTGGCTTCTCCGGATCCTCCTCTGGCGGTAGGGTGAATTTTGCCTTCAGCGCGGTCCAAAGATCATCTTTCTACCTATCGTTGACATAAGACACCTCAGGGTCTTCATTCTTAGGCTTATACCATTGGTGGATGCTGATCGGGATCATGTCCCTAACAAGAACCCCGCACTGAGCAGAAAATGCTTCCTTGGTCCGGATGCGTTCAATCGGTTGGCCATCGCGCGCGATTGCTGTGATCATGAACCTTTCATCCTGGCGCAACTTTTTCTTCGGGCCTCGTCTCGTTACCAAAGTTTTGCTCGATCCGGAGGGCTAGAAAAGAAGAAAGAAGAGAGTTAATATCTGTAAATACCAAAACAATTAATGCATCAATTAGCTATAGTCAGCACATGCTTAATTAATATATATACCTGGCCGGACTCCATTCGGTCACCGGAGCCATCATCAAGGTATCCTTCTTCCACCGGCATTCGGTCACCGGAGCCATCATAATCATGTCCTTCCTCCTCCATTGTTCGATCACCGTAGCCCTCTCCTTCCAGACCATCGGTGTCGTTGAGAATGAGATAGTATGAGACATCACCTCCGGCTGCGATTATGTCCCCCAACACCTGTTCTGCTTCCAAGTCTCGGTGCTCCATAGTATCTGCAAATATTACAACATGGCAATCATTATACAAAACATGACAGATGGATATATATTAGTGGCAAAGTAGACCTAGCTAGCTAATCACAACAAGGAATCATATTAGTGGCCTCGACGCTTCTCTAGGGTTTGGGGTGGGCTCGACGACAACACTCTTTTAACTTGGTAAATTTGGGTGGCCTCGGCAGCGCTTCTAGGGTTTGGGCCGGACCGCCTCTCATGATTGTCCAACGTCCGGACCGACAAGGGATTTAACAAAATGCCGCCATTCTGGATGTGTAGAAAATGGTCCATAGTTTTCCTAATGTCATCTACCCTTCTATATGTCACGTTGTCTAGTGTCAAAGAATTAGAGAAAACCATGACTTCATCATTACCCGGAAATGACAGGCGCATAATGGTACGAAGCTCGCCAAAGTTGTTTTGGAACGGAGTTCCCGATAGAATCACTACTAGGGAAAAGCCTATACATAGAGGTATAGCAGTAGCGCTGGTTAAAATAGGACGCTACTGCTACTTTGTAGTAGCGCGTTCCAGGAAAGCATGCTATAGCTACAACTATAGTAGCATGGCGTGTGTAGCGAACAGCGCTACCACTATAAATCCCACCGTGTTGGCGGTAGGCTGGGAATAGTAGTAGCGGTTCCGCACAAAGCGCGCTACCACTATGGTCGTTGTTGCAGCGCGTTTCCTGTGTAGAGCGCTACTGCTAAGAAAGAAAAGAAAAATGAAAAAAATGTACATGAAAATGAAAGAAGTAGGAAACAGAGAAATAAAAAAATGAAAATGTAAGGATAAGCAAAAGAAATAACTGCTTCCTATAGCAGTAGCGTGTTTTGCCAAAATGCGCTATAGCTAATTTAGCTATAGCGCATTTCAGAAACAGCGCTACTGCTAGTTCAACTTAACCACCTCAAAATTTCACTAAGTCCTGCTTCCCCCCTCTCTCCCCCTGTTCCCCTAACTCCTCCATCGCCGTCGCCCGATTCCGAGCCTGCCCTCACCACCGTCGCCCTCAACCTCACCACTGGCGCCGCCTGCCGCACACCCGCGACGCCGCCCCCGACCCCGGATTCGACGCCGCCCTCCGCCGCGCGCCCGAGCCCCGACCCGGACCTCGACGACGCCTGCCCCTCCCTCGCCGCAGGCACCCGAGGTGAGCACGCCTGCTCCTCCCCCTCCCCTACCTCTTTCTAGGGTTCTTCAAATTTTAGTTGCATCAAATTAGTTAGGTTTCATCTATGGGTGGAAACGAATTGGATGCGGATGTTTTCTTAGATGATGAATAAACACTATTGTAATGCATAATAAAACGAGTAAAATTTGACCACTTATTTCACTTTTAAGTTGGATAATTGGAATATCCGCTACCACTTTCCACCCCTAGGTTCATCAAATTAGATGGTAATTAGGGTAGTAGTTCCTAGGTAGCTATGGCATTTAGCTATAAACAAAAAACAGAATTGTTTTTATTTTCAAAAACTTGGTTAAACTAACTGTTGCTATGTAAATAAAAACAAGATTGTTATTATATGATATATGTCATTGATGTTCATTTGCATATTCCATTATTGTTGATTATATCTTTTCATTGAAGTGGCCATGTTATATGCAAATTCCTCAATAGTGTTTGCTCATGTTATATCTTTGCATTGAAGTGGTTCGATTGTGCCCAGTGGCTTTGTTGTTTCCAGGGAATGAAGCCGAGTGGCCTATGTTTTGCCGGAATGTTGATTCATTTCCGTTCCGGCAAATTTCAGGTTCTCGATTTGTCCACTTTTTAGCAAAAGTCATGCCGAAATTTTCCGTGAATTTCGGCATGACTTGTGCTACAAACTAGGACATATCGAGTGCCCGGGATTTGCCGCACCGGGAAGGAGTCAACGTTCCTGCAAAGCATAGGCCTTTTTTTATGTCATTACTCATTTTATTAGGTATAGAATTAATTGACTAGATTTAATCGTAAGAACTAGGTACTAATTAGGTAGTAGTTTATTTTTATTTATAATAAGTTTATTTTTAGTAAGAACTAGTTGAATTAATAGAACTAGTTGAATTAATAGAACTAGTTGAATATGTCACATTTGTTGTTATTTTTTAGTTAAAGCAATTATTCCCGCATCGACGTCGACGATGCCTATCCCGCATCCTCGTCGTCATCGACTCAGCGGAGGACACCTGCTTGACCAGATGGGCCATGTCCGGGACTAGGCTCCGCTAGGCTGGTACTGGGAGGCGCTACCTACCGGGGGCGGAGGTTGGTGAGGAGTCAGCCCGTCGTTGACCCAAACCTTCTTTGGTGGCGGTTGCGTGGGCCAATGACGGTCCAGAGGCTCGAGGACCCCGCGGAGGTCGTACATCACTGTGTTAGGGAGGAGAACGCGCACGTCCGTCGCTACTTGTTTGAGTTGGAGCACATGTTCTCCAATACCTGGCAGGTTCTTTGGGCAGATGACCGGAGATATGATCTTGTGATGGTTCCTTCTCTTTGGGTGTCCACCGCCCGCGTAGATACCCGTCGTGCGCTAGGGTTTTAGTTGTATTAGTGATGTTATATGTATGATACTATTCGGGATATATTAGTGATAATATTCGACGATGTACGGACGCATGAGATGATTTACTTTTGCTTATTGAATGCATGCTAATTTGAATACTTATTTATTTTACGATTTGGTTTTGCTTATTGAATGCTCATGTCAATATGAGTCCTATAAGATATTTTAAAATGTATATCTTGTGTTGCTCAAATAGGAAATATCGAGTGCACCGGATTTGTGTGTTGAGTATCCTGGTAGTTGCCTTCGATCGATTTTCAATTAATGTTTCAACTATGAACATAGGAAATGTCTGACGACGAAAAGGATTTCGGTATTTGCGAATACTGCGAAGACGAGCGCGGCCTGTGCGACAGAATCTTCCTAGATGATGATAGGCGCTTCAGCATCAAGCTGGACGAGAACTTCGAAGTGCATACAGTAAGCCACAACGACAAGTCTTTTTTCGTAATTAAGCATGACATCTACTTCATTTGCTTCAACTTATAATTTAATTTTTTTACTATTCTACTAGTGTATCCCCTGCCATGCAAGAGTTTTTGTCTTGGATAAGATAGGTTTCAGTCCTATGCAAACTACTACGAGGTAAAGAGAGTTAACTTGAAGACCGAGCATGGTTATACTTTCCACGCAAAATTATACAACGCAGACACCTACACCTATTTTTAATGCAAAACTTGGCAAGCACTATGCAAGGCTTATGCATTTGAGCCTGATATGTTTATCACCTTTGATATTCGCCCCGAAGATGATATTGAAGGTAATAGAGACATCTGGGTCGATGTGCAGACGCCTCCAGTTATACCATTATGTGAGTTTCTCAACCTTATTTATGTCTTTGATATTGTTTATTCAAAAATAGTTGACAACTAACTTCTATTAACAGCTTATTTCTATTCAAGCAAACATGTCCGCCGCTTGGTAGACATGACCGTCTACTGTCCCGGGGCTGAACTAAACTACGAGGAGATAGGTCATTATGTTTCATGGCTTGAGGATCTTCATACTGTCAAGACAAATTATTTTCCTGGACTTAAAAATCTTAGTACTCAAAACGTGCGACCAATAGTGTTCGTACTGAACTACGGTAACATCTATTTAGGAAAGATGGTAAGATTTTTACTATTTGTCCTCAGTGCATCTTTTGCATACATTATTTTTTAAGCTAAACTTCATTGCTAAGTATGTTACTATACGATGTTCTTCAACAGGGACTCCCGATGAATGTTGTGCCTCATTGGATCGAGACTAAAGGTCGCATGAGAATTGTTAGCTTACGGCCAAGATTTCCTACAATGCACTTTAGTGCATTCAGGATTTCTAATAGCGAGGAATGCTTAATAGTGAAAGACTGGAGCAAAATTGTGAACGATCGCAGAGAAGTACTAGGGGGCAGCAATCAGAAGCGCAGCCCACGATTAGGAGACAGGTTCATCTGCATGCTCCAACTTGATGAAGCAGGAGTGCTACACATGTTTTATGCTATTTTACCTGAGAGAGAGCAGCAGGAGTGATTAGCTAGCTAGAAATGAGTTATGATGATTAAATAGCTAGTGTTGGTGGTAATGACTATGATGATTATTATTAGCTAGTGTTGGTGGTGATTAGATAGCTACCGCAGCTAGTGTTGGTGGTGATTAGCTATCTAGAATGAGTTTGAAGATGATGATGTGTGCTACACTATGACTATGATGATTAAATATCTACTGTTGTGGAAATGACTATGATGATGATTAAATAGCTTGTGTTGGCGGATTAGATTCAAGTGGAGGCAACATGTGGTGCACATCGAAAGTACTACTAATCCAAACTAGATCAAGTTTGGATTAGTAGTATACTTTTGACATGCACCACATGTTGCCTTCACTTGAACCTAATCCACCTTCATTTGACACAATGTTATGGACATATTGATATAACAACCTCATAATTGGTATTGTACCAAAATTTGTATAACGGCATATAAATACACTAAAAAATAAAAAATGAGAAAAAGAATACTAGTAGCGATGGAGAGTAGACACGCTACTACTAGCTACATTAGCAGTAGCGCGGGAGTGAACAAACGCTACAGCTATATGTCTTAGCAGTAGCGCGTGTCGCACGCGCTACTACTAAGGAATAGCTGTAGCGCCTTACTAGTAGTGCGGTGTCCCGCGCTACTAATGGGCATTAAACCTGCGCTACTACTAGGGTTTTCCCTAGTAGTGAATAATTCGCTTTTTGGTACAAAGTTCAGCAAGAGCCTTCCGAATATCGCTATTTGGAAGGCCTTTGCTGAAATTCATACCAAAAGGCGGATTATTCTATCAGGAACTCCGTTCCAAAACAACTTTGAAGAGCTTCGTGGCGTCATACGCCTGTTACTTCCAGTTAATGATGAAGCCATGGATTTCTTCAATACTTTGACAGACAACGTGACATATAGATATATATATATATATATATATATGAGATCAGAAAAAAAATTGGATCAACTTGTGCACATCCATAATGGGGGCATTCTTGATAGATCTGGACCCTCGACCCCTCGACGACCCTCGACCCTCGACCGCTCGGCGATCCACGACCCTCTACCCTAGTTCCCGACCCTCGACCCCCTCATGTCACGTTTGTCTAGTGTCAAAGGATTCAACAAAACCATGTCTTCATCATTAGGTGAAAGTAACAGGCGCATGATGGTATGAAGCTCTTCAAAGTTGTTCTGGAACGGAGTCCCAGATAGGATAATTCGTTGGTACAAAGTTCAACAAGAGCCTTCCGAATATCGCTATTTGGGAGGCCTTTGCTGAAATTCGTACCAAAAGGCGGATTATCCTATCCGGGACTCCGTTCCAGACCAACTTTTCGGAACTTCGTACCAACTTGCCCCGGTTACTTCCGGCAAATGATGAAGGCATGTATTTCTTCAATACTTTGACACTAGGCAACCTCTCGACCCCTCGAAGACCCTCGACCGCTCGACGATCCACGACCCTCTACCCTAGTTCCCGACCCTCGACCCCCTCATGTCACGTTTGTATAGTGTCAAAGGGTTCAACAAAACCAATCATTAGGCGAAAGTAACAGGCGCATGATGGTACGAAGCTCTCCAAAGTTATTTTGGAACGGAGTCACAGATAGGATAATTCGCTTTTTGGTACAAAGTTCAGCAAGAGCCTTCCGAATATCGCTATTTGGAAGGCCTTTGCTGAAATTCGTACCAAAAGGCGGATTATCCTATCCGGGACTCCGTTCCAGAACAACTTTGCAGAACTTCGTACCAACATGCCCCGGTTACTTCCGGCAAATGATGAAGGCATGGATTTCTTCAATACTTTGACACTAGGCAACCTCTCGACCCCTCGACGACCCTCGACCCTCGACCACTCCGCGATCCACGACCCTCTACCCTAGTTCCCGACCCTCGACCCCCTCATGTCATGTTTGTATAATGTCAAAGGATTCAACAAAACCATGTCTTCATCATTAGGCAAAAGTAGCAGGCGCATGATGGTATGAAGCTCTCCAAAGTTATTTTGGAACGGAGTCCCAGATAGGATAATTCGTTTTTTGGTACAAAGTTCAGCAAGAGCCTTCCGAATATCGCTACGTGGAAGGCCTTTGCTGAAATTCATACCAAAAGGCAGACTATTCTATCCGGGACTCTGTTCCAGAATAGCTTTGGAGAACTTCGTACCATCATGCCCCGGTTACTTCCGGCTAATGATGAAGCCATGGATTTCTTCAATACTTTTACACTAGGCAACCTCTCGACCCCTCGGCGATCCTCGATCCTCGACCCCTCGACGACCCTTAACCCTCGAACCCTTGGCCCCTCGACGACCCTCGACCCCTCGACCCTCGAACCCTTGGTGACCCTCGACCCTCTACCCTAGTTCCCGACCCTCGCCCCACGAACCCTCGGCGACCCGTCCCCCTCATGTCGAAGTTATCGGGGAGGGGGTATATCGACCCCCCTCATGTCGTAGTTATCGGGGAGGGGGTATATCGACAACGACATACCTGATAAAAATAAGAAGAGGAAGAAGAAGAAGAAAAAAGAGGAGAAGAAGAAAGGAATAGAGGAGAAGATCAAAGAAAAAAAGAAGAAAAAAAAGAGGACAAGAAGAAAGGAATAGAGGAGAAAAAGAAAAAATAGAATTCTTCTCCTCTATTCCTTTCTTCTTCTCCTCTTTTTTTCCTTCTTTTTTCCTCTTCTTATTTATTTCTCCTCTTCTTCCTCTCCTCTTCTTCTCCTTCTTCATCTTCTTATTATACAAAACATGACAGATGGATAAATTTGTGGCAAACGTAGAACTAGCTGGCTAATCACAACAAGGAATCATATTAGTGGCCTCGACGCTTGTATAGGGTTTGGGGTGGCCTCGGCAACGCTTCTAGGGTTCGGGGTGGCCTCGACGACAACGCTCTTTTAACTTGGTAAATTTGGGTGGCCTCGGCAGCGCTTCTAGGGTTTGGGTCGGACCGCCTCTCATGATTGTCCAACTCCAGACCGACAAGGGATTTAACAAAATGGCGCCATTTTGGATGTGTAGAAAATGGTCCGTATTTTTCCTGATCTCATCTACCCTTCTATATGTCATGTTGTCTAGTGTCAAAGAATTCAAGAAAACCATGACTTCATCATTAGCCGGAAATGACAGGCGCATAATGGTACGAAGCTCTTCAAAGTTGTTTTGGAACGGAGTTCCCGATAGAATAATACGCTTTTTGGTACAAAGTTCAGCAAGAGCCTTCCGAATATCGCTATTTGGAAGGCCTTTGCTGAAATTCATACCAAAAGGCGGATTATTCTATCAGGAACTCTGTTCCAAAACAACTTCGAAGAGCTTCGTAGCATCATACGCTTGTTACTTCCAGTTAATGATGAAGCCATGGATTTCTTCAATACTTTGATAGACAACATGACATATAGAAGAATATATATATATATATATATATATGAGATCAAAAAACTTTGGATCAACTTGTGCACATCAATAATGGGGGCATTCTTGATAAATCTGGACCCTCGACCCCTGGACGACCCTCGACCCTCGACCGCTCGGCGATCCACGACCCTCTACCCTAGTTCCCGACCCTCGACCCCCTCATGTCACGTTTGTCTAGTGTTAAAGGATTCAACAAAACCATGTCTTCATCATTAGGTGAAACTAACAGGCGCATGATGGTACGAAGCTCTTCAAAGTTGTTCTGGAACGGAGTCCCAGATAGGATAATTCGCTGGTACAAAGTTCAGCAAGAGCCTTCTGAATATCGCTATTTGGAAGGCCTTTGCTGAAATTCGTACCAAAAGGCGGATTATCCTATCTGGGACTCCGTTCCAGAACAACTTTGCAGGACTTCATACCAACTTGCCCCGGTTACTTCCGGCAAATGATGAAGGCATGGATTTCTTCAATACTTTGACACTAGGCAACCTCTCGACCCCTCGATGACTCTCGACCGCTCGGCGATCCACGACCCTCTACCCTAGTTCCCGACCCTTGACCCCCTCATGTCACGTTTGTATAGTGTCAAAGGATTCAACAAAACCAATCATTAGGCGAAAGTAACAGGCGCATGATGGTACGAAGCTCTCCAAAGTTATTTTGGAACAGAGTCCCAGATAGGATAATTCGCTTTTTGGTACAAAGTTCAGCAAGAGCCTTCCGAATATCGCTATTTGGAAGGCCTTTGCTGAAATTCATATCAAAAGGCGGATTATCCTATTCGGGACTCCATTCCAGAAAACTTTGCACGAATCGAGACTTGGATTTGTCACTCCATGTGACGGAGAGGTATCTCTGGGCCCACTCGGTAAGACATCATCGTAATAAGCTCAATGTGACCAAGGAGTTGATCACGGGATGATGTGTTATGGAACGAGTAAAGAGACTTGCCGGTAACGAGATTGAACAAGGTATAGAGATACCGACGATCGAATCTCGGGCAAGTATCATACCGGTAGACAAAGGGAATTGTGTACGGGATTGATTGAATCCCCGACATCGTGGTTCATCCGATGAGATCATCGTGGAACATGTGGGAGCCAACATGGGTATCCAGATCCCGCTGTTGGTTATTGGCCGGAGAGATGTCTCGGTCATGTCTGCATTATTCCCGAACCCGTAGGGTCTACACACTTAAGATTC
This sequence comes from Triticum aestivum, assembly GCF_018294505.1. Classification (NCBI taxonomy): domain Eukaryota; kingdom Viridiplantae; phylum Streptophyta; class Magnoliopsida; order Poales; family Poaceae; genus Triticum; species Triticum aestivum. The sequence goes on from NC_057796.1 coordinate 498,375,180, forward strand.
GGTGACGCTAGAGTTGTTATGGGAAATAGTATGCAGTTACCGAATGTTGTTCGGAGCCCCGGATGAGATCCCGAACGTCACGAGGAGTTCCGGAATGGTCCAGAGGTGAAGATTTATATATGGGAAGTCATCATATGGTCACCGGAAGTGTTCAGGGGTTTATCGGTATTGTACCGGGACCACCGAAGGGGTTCCGGGGGTCCACCGGGAGGGTCCACCTGCCCCGGAGGGCCCTATGGGCTGTATGTGGAAGGGAACCAGCCCCTAAGTGGGTTGGGCGCCATCCCCCCTAGAGCCCATGCGCCTAGGGTTGGGGGGAACCCTAAAGGGGGCGCCGCCCTTGGCTTGGGGGGCAAGCCCCCTCCCCTTGGTCGCCGCCCCCCCTCTAGATCTCATCTAGAGGGGTCGGCCCCCTTCCTCCTTCACCCTATAAATAGAGGGGTGGAGGGAGGGCAGCAGCACCACATCCAAGGCGCAGCCCTCCCCCTCTCCAACACCCCCTCCTCCTCCGTTGAGCTTGGCGAAGCCCTGCCGGAGAACTGCAAGCTCCACCACCACGCCGTCGTGCTGCCGGAGCTCTTACCCAACTTCTCCTTCCCCCTTGCTGGATCGAGAAGGAGGAGACGTCCCCGGGCTGTACGTGTGTTGAACGCGGAGGCGCCGTTGTTCGGCGCTTAGATCGGAATCAACCGCGATCTGAATCGCTGCGAGTACGACTCCTTCATCCGCGTTCTTGTAACGCTTCCGCATCGCGATCTTCAAGGGTATGAAGATGCACTCCCCTCTCTCTCGTTGCTAGTCTCTCCATAGATTGATCTTGATGATGCGGAGAAAATTTTGAATTTCTGCAATGATCCCCAACAGTGGCATCATGAGCTAGGTCTATGCGTAGTTTGTATGCACGAGTAGAACACAAGTTGTTGTGGGCGTCGATTTTGTCAATTTACTTGCCGTTACTAGTCCTATCTTGATTCGGCGGCATCGTGGGATGAAGCGGCCCGGACCGACCTTACACGTACGCTTACGTGAGACAGGTACCACCGACTGACATGCACTAGTTGCATAAGGTGGCTAGCGGGTGTCTGTCTCTCCCACTTTAGTCGGATCGGATTCGATGAAAAGGGTCCTTATGAAGGGTAAATAGAAATTGGCATATCACGTTGTGGTTTTGGCGTAGGTAAGAAACGTTCTTGCTAGAAACCTATAGCATCCATGTAAAAACTTGCAACAACAATTAGAGGACGTCTAACTTGTTCTTGCAGCATATGCCGTGTGATGTGATATGGCCAAAAGGATGTGATGAATGATATATGTGATGTATGAGATTGATCATGTTCTTGTAATAGGAATCATGACTTGCATGTTGATGAGTATAACAACCGGCAGGAGCCATAGGAGTTGTCTTAATTTATTGTATGACCCGCGTGTCACTGAAAACGCCATGTAATTACTTTACTTTATTGCTAACCGTTAGCCATAGTAGTAGAAGTAATAGTTGGCGAGACAACTTCATGAAGACACGATGATGGAGATCATGGTGTCATGCCGGTGACGATGATGATCATGGCGCCCCGAAGATGGAGATCAAAAGGAGCAAAATGATATTGGCCATATCATGTCACTATTTGATTGCATGTGATGTTTATCATGTTTTCACATCTTATTTGCTTAGAACGACGGTAGCTTAAATAAGATGACCCCTCGCAATAATTTCAAGAAAGTGTTCCCCCTAACTGTGCACCGTTGCTAAGGTCCGTTGTTCCGAAGCACCACGTGATGATCGGGTGTGATAGGTTCTAACGTTCGCATACAACGGGTGTAAGCCAGATTTACACATGCAATACACTTAGGTTGACTTGACGAGCATAGCATGTACAGACATGGCCTCGGAACACGGAAGACCGAAAGTTCGAACATGAGTCGTATAGAAGATACGATCAACATGAAGATGTTCACCGATGATGACTAGTCCGTCTCACGTGATGATCGGACACGGCCTAGTTGACTCGGATCATGTATCACTTAGATGACTAGAGGGATGTCTATCTAAGTGGGAGTTCATTAAATAATTTGATTAGATGAACTTAATTATCATGGACATAGTCTAAAAATCTTTGCAATATGTCTTATAGATCAAATGGCCCACGCTAATGTTGCCCTCAACTTCAACGCGTTCCTAGAGAAAACCAAGCTGAAAGACGATGGTAGCAACTACACGGACTGGGTCGGTAACCTGAGGATTATCCTCATAGCTGCCAAGAAAGCAAATGTCCTTGAAGCACCGCTAGGTGACGCACCTGTTTTCCCAGCAACTCAAGACGTTATGAAAGCCTGGCAGTCGCGTAGTGATGATTACTCCCTGGTTCAGTGCGGCATGCTTTACAGCTTAGAACCGGGGCTCCAAAAGCGTTTCGAGCAGCACGGAGCATATGAGATGTTCCAAGAGCTGAAAATGGTTTTCCAAGCTCATGCCCGGGTCAAGAGATATGAAGTCTCCGACAAGTTCTATAGTTGTAAGATGGAGGAGAATAGTTCTGTCAGCGAGCACATATTCAAAATGTCTGGGTTGCACAACCGCTTATCTGAGCTGGGAGTTAATCTCCCAGATGACGCGGTCGTTGACAGAATCCTTCAGTCGCTCCCACCTAGCTACAAGAGCTTTGTGATGAATTTCAATATGCAGGGGATGCAGAAAACCATTCCTGAGGTATATTCAATGCTGAAATCAGCGAAGGTGGATATCAAGAAGGAACATCAAGTGTTGATGGTCAATAAAACCACTACTTTCAAGAAAGGCAAGGGTAAGAAGAACTTCAAGAAGGACGGCAAGGGAGTTGCCGTGCCCGGTAAGCCAGTTGCCGGGAAGAAGCCAAAGCATGGACCCAAACCTGAGACTGAGTGCTTTTATTGCAAGGGAAACGGTCACTGGAAGCGGAACTGCCCCAAGTACTTAGCGGACAAGAAGGCCGGCAATACCAAAGGTATATATGATATACATGTTATTGATGTGTACCTTACCAGCACTCGTAGTAGCTCCTGGGTATTTGATACCGGTGCGGTTGCTCATATTTGTTACGTGAGCTATTGATCTACAACATAGATATGCAAAAAACTATCAGGACTAAGTTCATGATAAATTAAAGTTCAATTAATCATATTACTTAAGAACTCCCATTTAGATAGACATCCCTCTAGTCATCTAAATGATCACGTGATCCATATCAACTAAACCATGTCCGATCATCACGTGAGATGGAGTAGTTTTCAATGGTGAACATCACTATGTTGATCATATCTACTATATGATTCACGTTCGACCTTTCGGTCTTAGTGTTCCGAGGCCATATCTGCATATGCTAGGAACGTCAAGTTTAACCCGAGTATTCCGCGTGTGCAAAACTGTCTTGCACCCGTTGTAGATGGACGTAGAGCTTATCACACCAGATCATCACGTGGTGTCTGGGCACGACGAACTTTGGCAACAGTGCATACTCAGGGAGAACACTTTTATCTTGAAATTTAGTGAGAGATCATCTTATAATGCTACCGTCAATCAAAGCAAGATAAGATGCATAAAAGATAAACATCACATGCAATCAAAATAAGTGATATGATATGGCCATCATCATCTTGTGCCTTTGATCTCCATCTCCAAAGCACCGTCATGATCACCATCGTCACCGGCTTGACACCTTGATCTCCATCGTAGCATCGTTATCGTCTCGCCAACTATTGCTTCTACGACTATCGCTACCGCTTAGTGATAAAGTAAAGAAATTACATGGCGATTGCATTTCATACAATAAAGCGACAACCATATGGCTCCTGCCAGTTGCCGATAACTGTTACAAAACATGATCATCTCATACAACAATTTATATATCATCACGTCATGACAATATCACATCACAGCAAGCCCTGCAAAAACAAGTTAGACGTCCTCTACTTTGTTGTTGCAAGTTTTACGTGGCTGCTACGGGCTTCTAGCAAGAACCGTTCTTACCTACGCATCAAAACCACAATGATTTTTTGTCAAGTGTGCTGTTTTAACCTTCAACAAGGACTGGGCGTAGTCAAACTCGATTCAACTAAAGTTGGAGAAACAGACACTCGCCAGCCACCAGTGTGCGAAGCACGTCGGTAGAACCAGTCTCATGAACGCGGTCATGTAATGCGGTCTGGGCCGCTTCATCCAAAAATACCACCGAATCAAAGTAAGACGTTACTGGTAAGCAGTATGACTATTATCGCCCACAACTCTTTGTGTTCTACTCGTGCATATAACATCTACGCATAGACCTGGCTCGGATGCCACTGTTGGGGAACATAGCATTTCAAAAAAATTGCCTACGATCACGCAAGATCTATCTAGGAGAAGCATAACAACGAGCGGGGAGAGTGTGTCCATGAACCCTCATAGACCGAAAGCGGAAGCGTTTAGTAACGTGGTTGATGTAGTCGAATGTCTTCGCGATCCAATCCATCCAAGTACCGAACGTACGACACCTCCGCGATCAGCACACGTTCAGCTCGGTGACGTCCCTCGAACTCTTGATCCAGTTGAGGCCGAGGGAGAGTTCCGTCAGCACGACGGCATGGTGACGGTGATGATGAAGTTACCAGCGCAGGGCTTCGCCTAAGCACTACGACGATATGACCGAGGTGTGTAACTGTGGAGGGGGGCACCGCACACGGCTAAGAGAAACTTTGGTGTGCCTTTGGGGTGCCCCCCTCCCACGTATATAAAAGGGGGGAGGAGAGGTGGCCGACCCTAGGGGGCGCGCCATGGGGGGAGTCCTACTTGGACTCCCGGCACAAGTAGGATTCGGTCCCCCCCTCTTTCCTAGTGCAAGTAGGAGAAGAAGGGAAGGAGGAAGAGGAGAGAAGGAAGGAGGGGGCGCCGCCCACACCCCTTGTCCAATTCGGACTAGGCAAGGGGGGGCGCCACCTCCTGGACGGCCCTCTCTCTTCTCCACTAAGACCCATGGTGGCCCATTAACCTCCCGGGGGGTTCCGGTAACCCCCGGTACTCCGAAACTTATCCGAAATGACCCGAACCATTCCGGTGTCCGAATGTAGCGTTCCAATATATGAATCTTTATGTCTCGGCCATTTCAAGACTCCTCGTCATCTCCGTGATCTCATCCGGGACTCTGAACAAACTTCGGTACATCAAATCACATAACTCATAATACAAATCGTCATCGAACATTAAGCGTGCGGACCCAACGGGTTCGAGAACTATGTAGACATGACCGAGACGTATCTCCGGTCAATAACCAATAGCGGAACATGGATGCTCATATTGGTTCCTACATATTCTACGAAGATCTTTATCGGTCAAACCGCATAACAACATACGTCATTCCCTTTGTCATCGGTATGTTACTTGCCCGAGATTCAGTCGTCGGTATCATCATACCTAGTTCAATCTCGTTACCGGCAAGTCTCTTTACTCGTTCCGTAATGCATCATCCCGTAACTAACTCATTAGTCACATTGCTTGCAAGCCTTATATTGATGATAATTACCGAGAGGACCCAGAGATACCTCTCCGATACACGGAGTGACAAATCCTAATCTCGATCTATGCCAACTCAACAAACACCATCGGAGACACCTGTAGAGCATCTTTATAATCACCCAGTTACGTTGTGACGTTTGATAGCACACAAGCTGTTCCTCCGGTATTCGGGAGTTGCATAATTTCAAAGTCAGAGGAACATGTATAAGTCATGATGAAAGCATTAGCAATAAAACTAAACGATCATTAATGCTAAGCTAACGGATGGGTCTTGTCCATCACATCATTCTCCTAATGATGTGATCCCGTTCATCAAATGACAACACATGTCTATGGCCAGGAAACTTAACCATCTTTGATTAACGAGCTAGTCAAGTAGAGGCATACTAGGGACACTTTGTTTTGTCTATGTATCCACACATGTATCAAGTTTCCGGTTAATACAATTCTAGCATGAATAATAAACATTTATCATGATATAAGGAAATATAAATAAAAACTTTATTATTGCCTCTAGGGCATATTTCCTTCAGAAGAAGGAAAGGAAAGCAGTCGGGAATGATCGAAGAGTATCTTCAACATCTTCTGGTGCAGTCGGCGACCATCTGTGATAAAGGGCTCTCCGGGAGAAAGTATTTCCGAGAACCTACAGTTAGTCCTTTTAGCAAAATCATTTAACCCGAATAGGAGAAAGTTCAGAGTCCCAGAGTATAGACAAGGAGTAAAAGATCCTAATACCACCCAATGGCGACGTGGGCCCGTAAGCCACACAGCCATGTTAGTAAAAGTTTTGTAAAGGCTAGACTCGACTTCGGCCAAGGAGTTTGGAAGGGGGATTCCTACAGGCAGTTGGCTCTGATACCAACTTGTGACGCCCCCGATTTGACCGTACACTAATCATGCACGCAAACGTGTACGATCAAGGTCAGGGACTCACGGGAAGATATCACAACACAACTCTACAACATAAATAAGTCATACAAGCATCATAATACAAGCCAGGGGCCTCGAGGGCTCGAATACAAGTGCTCAATCATAGACGAGTCAACGGAAGCAACAATATCTGAGTACAGACATAAGTTAAACAAGTTTGCCTTAAGAAGGCTAGCACAAAAGTAGCAACGATCGAAAAAGTAAGACCTCCTGCCTGGGACCTCCTAACTACTCCTCGAAGCCGAACTCCACGTAGAATCATCCTCGAGATCTCTAGCTCCTGGACTCCAGCATCTGGTTGCGATAATCAGGTATAGAAAGGGGAAAAGAGGGAGAAAAGCAACCGTGAGTACTCATCCAAAGTACTCGCAAGCAAGGAGCTACACTACATATGCATGGGTATATGTGTAAAGGGGCATATCAGTGGGCTGAACTGCAGAATGCCAGAATAAGAGGGGGATAGCTAATCCTGTCAAAGACTACGCTTCTGGCCATCTCCATCTTGCAACATGTAGGAGAGAGTAGATTGAAGTCCTCCAAGTAGCATCGCATAGCATAATCCTACCCGGCGATCCCCTCCTCGTCGCCATGTTAGAGAGCGATCACCGGGTTATATCTGGCACTTGGAAGGGTGTGTTTTATTAAGTATCCAGTTCTAGTTGTCATAAGGTCCAGGTACAACTCCGGGTCGTCCTTTTACCGAGGGACACGGCTATTCGAATAGATAAACTTCCCTGCAGGGTGCACCACATAACCCAACACGCTCGATCCCATTTGGCCGGACACACTTTTCTGGGTCATGCCCGGCCTCGTAAGATCAACATGTCGCAGCCCCACCTAGGCTCAACAGAGAGGTCAGCACGCCGGTCTAAACCCTATGCGCGCAGGGGTCTGGGCCCATCGCCCTATGCACACCTGCACGTTGCATACGCGGCCGGAAGCAGACCTAGCCCCCTTAATAAAAGCGCGAGCTTACGGTCCAATGCGGCGCGCGCCACTCAGTCGCTGACGTCAAAAAGAGCTTCGGCTGATACCACGACGCCGGGATACCCATAACTACTCCCGCGTAGATGGTTAGTGCGTATAGACCAAATGGCCAGACTCAGATCAAATACCAAGAACTCGTTAAGCGTGTTATTTTGAAGTAACCGCGGACGCCGTCCAGGGCCAGGCCCACCTCTCACCTAGGGGGTCTCAACCTGCCCTGTCGCTCCGCCACAAAGATCCACTTGCGGGTACTCCTACGAGCCGATCCGACTTTAGTCACCACATGTGTCATGTATAGAATATATAAGTATATACCCGTGATCACCGCCCAAGTGATCACGGCCCGATAGTATAGCACAGCAGACGGACAAGAATGTAGGGCCACTGATGGAAAACTAGCATCCTATACTAAGCATGTAGGATTGCAGGTAAAGGTAACAAAGTAGAAACAAGGGCAGGCTATGCATCAGTATAGGATTAACGGAAAGCAGTAACATGCTACACTACTCTAATGCAAGCAGTGTAGAGAAGAATAGGCGATATATGGTGATCAAGGGGGGCTTGCCTGGTTGCTCTGGCAAGTAGGAGGGGTCGTCAACTCCGTAGTCGAACTGGGCAGCAGCAGTGTCGGTCTTGTAGTCCACCGGAGAGAAGAGGGGGGAAGAAACAGTAAATACAATGCAAACATAAGCATGACGATGCGTGACATGACAATGAGCGGTGCTAGGTGTGTCCTAACGCGGCAGTAGGTGGTACCGGCGAAGGGGGGGAACATCCGGGAAAGTATTCCCGATGTTTCGCATTTTCGGACAGATGAAACGGAGGGGGAAAGTTGCGTGTTCGATAGGTTAGGGAGGTGTGGTGGACGAACGGGCTACGTATCCGGATTCGTCTCGTCGTTCTGAGCAACTTTCATGTACAAAGTTTTTCCATCCGAGCTACGGATTATTTTATATTAATTTTTAAATATTTAATTCATTCTTAGAATTAACAGAATTAATTTAATTAGAAAATGCAATTATGATGTCAGCATGATGTCAGGGTGATGTCAGCAGTCAACTGACTAGTTGACCTAGTCAAACTGACATGTGGGTCCCACTGTCATTGTCTGAGACTAACTAAGCAGGTTTAATTAGTTTAGTTAATTGATTAGGTTAATTAAACTCAATTAATTAAGTTATTTAATTTAGTTAATTAATTAATTAATTAATATTTTTATTTCTATTTTATTTATTTTTTATTTATTTTATATCTTTTTTTATTCCCGTTCTCAGGGCGTGGACCCCGTTTGTCATTGGCCCAGAGGGGCCAAACGGGCGCTGGGCGGCTACGGGCGCAGGGGCTCGCGGTAGCCCAACCCGGCGGAAGCCGCGCAGGCATGGCTGGGCGCCGGAGGCGGCCGCGGGCTTGGCGACCAGGGTCAGCAGCGAAACGGGGGGGAGAGGCGGTGGCGTCGGCAAAGTGGGAGCAGGGGCAACAGAGGCGAGGCCCAGGCGAGGGGGGAGACCCGACGAGGCAGGGCGGAGTGCGGGGGCCGAGCGCGGCCATGGCAGGGTGGTGGCCAGAGGCGTGCAGCGAGGGAAACGGGGCGGTGGCGCGGTCGGTGAGCGGAGCCGTGGGGTGCGGGGTGGTCCATGTGCGCGAATAGGCAGGTTGCGCGGCGAGCACGGCCGCGAGCGGCAGCACAGTGAGGCGGGGCGAGGTGCGGGCGGGGCGAGCTGACGAGCGCGCGAGGGTAGGGTGAGCACGGGCCGGAGGCGCGGACGCGCGTGCGCGGGCGAGAGCGATAGGAGGCGAGGCCACAGCGGGGCGCGGACGACGTGGTCGACGGGAGAGCGGGGACAGGGAGAGAGGGGAGGGCGTGGCCCTCACCGCGCGGACGTAGGGACTATGGCAGCGGATGTCGAGGAGGATGACGGGGACGCGCGACGAGGTGGCGGTGACGACGGGCGACGACGCAGTCGTGGCGGCGCGGGGCTCCGGCGATGTGGTCCTCCAGGCGGCGTCAGGGGCGATGGGCGACGGCGTCAAGTCGCGGGGGGGGGGGGGGGACGGGCGTGCGGGAGGAGGGGATCGAAGCGCCCCTCCTCCGTGCGTCGGCGTGTGTGTGGGTGGGTGCGTGCATCGTGGGTGGCGGCGCAGGGAGGGAACGGGGGAGAGTGGGGGATCGTGCGGGAGAGAGTGGCTGAGGCCTAGGGTTTGCGGGAGTGGGGGAAGGATAAGGGAGTGGGGAACGGTTGGGCCGGCCAGGCGGCCTGGTGGTCTGGTGGCTGCTGGGCCGTGGCCCAGTGGGCCAGGGGGTTTGTTTTTTGTTTTTTTTTGTAGTTTCTTTTATTTTTTTTAGTTTTACAAAAATTACCACTAGTGCCTAAATTTGTATTTAACAACAAACTACTGTGAGATTAATCCTTAACCCATAATAAAATAGTTTTAGCATTTTATAAATTCAATAGGCATTTGTTTAATTGTTTTCACTATTGTTTTAATTGTTTTAGAGCCTTTAAACATTTTATCAAAGCTTGGTTTCTCCACCATAATTGATTACGATTTATTTGAAACAACCCGAACATTTTAGTTTTAGTTTTTGAAAACTTTTGTTGTTTGCCATATTTTGAATTTGAATTTTGATCCGGTTTTGAACTAACGCGAGATTATCAACACTAACAGAGGTGACGTGGCATCATTAGCGTAGGTTTACTATAGCATAATTATCCGGGCGTCACAATTCTCCTCCACTACAAGAAATCTCGTCCCGAGATTTAAGAGGGAAGTAAAGGGGGAAGGTTCGGGTTACGAAATTCTAGGGAGTGTTCTTGGTCTTGGTTGTTCTTCTCGAAGAGGTTGATCCATTACATTGATGTCTTCATTCTGCTGTTTCAGGTCATCATGATAAAGTTGTCGTCCTTTCTTCGGGAACTCCATCGTACTTACGACAGAGTAAGGGGGGTATTCTGGAAGAACGGACCTCTGCAGGGTTTACTATCTGGTCAATATCATCGGGGAAGGTGGCGGAAAGTAACTCTCGAACTAAATCTTAAGAAAAGCCGAGAGCAAGTAAGAAAGTACCATGAGAAGTTTCAAACGGGTAGGCAATCGTTCGAAGCCTGAAACAAAGTGTGAAAGGGGTTCAAAGCAATCGAAATAAGTATTATGCCTGATGCCAGTATAGATCAGTAGGACGGTGGTCCGTGAATTACATACGAGGCCACGCGCGATGAATAAATTTGGGAACAGGGGGTGCACAGGAGAGTCAGGTTTCGATCCTGTGGAACTGTGGGTTATGGGCCCACCATGTGGGTTAAAAGTAGGAAGGGCGGTGACATCTTGCACGATCATGATAGCAAGGCATGTCAGAGGGTAGCCTGTCAGTTATATGTCAGCAACATCGTCGGTACCAAGGGCGAGGGACGAAGAGAACCATTTTCCTGCTCGTTGAAACGAGGCGGACCATTAGGCAAAGTTCTCGTCCATCGGTGGTTACCGAAATGTCACCAACAATAGTAACAGGGTCTTACTGACAGAGTTGTACACCGAGGTGCTTACATAAGCAGGAGAATATTACTGCTTAGATCATATAGGTCACCAGAAAGGTTAAACCAAACAATGGAAAGGAAAATATGATTAACAGATTAAACAGAAGAATGGAAAGGAAAATGTGTTTAAACACATATTTCAAGGGTATATCCTTCCCAAGGACAAGTAGAGCATGATATCCATGACATGATATAATGTAGAGAACTCTTTAGGTACGGGAGAGAAATTTCATGACATTACTCATACAACGGTGTTTGGATAATTGAGCAGGAAACAATTAGCTTTGGGCTTCAAATGTTCCTGTTGAAAATCAGAGTACCATAGACAAGCTTCGAGATAGCATTGACATGGTCAATAGGTAAGATCAGGCCATGGATACACAAAGGATCCATCAGGAACAACTTATAGAGTAAGTCTTACAATTTCCTCATGGAAGAATAGCTAACCTTGCTAAAAAAAGGAAAACTTATAACAATAGGTCCTCCCGCCAGGTGTGCTGGGTATCATCACCTTACTGGGTCATAATAGACCAGTGTTATAACTCTTGGAAAAAATGTTCCAACCATCATATATGACCGAGATTCAGATATGATCGGTGTTTGGATACCTCAGACTCAGGATGCCTGAGAGGAAAAGGTGCAAAACAAATTGACGAGACGACATTGTAAGATTCTCGGGAAATGAACTATGGAAGCGAGTTCTGAACAAGGGTCCATCACTAAATCAAGGGGAGGTGAGGAGGTGACTGATTGACTCAGCGACAATCCGTTGAGATTTCCAAAAGATGGATTTCCCCAACTATGTGAACAAGGAGATAACATAGCTAGATCGAATGACTTAATGACGTATGCTCGAGGAAAACATACACAGTTAAACATTGGTTGAAATGTGCACCCGAAATATGGGCTAGGTAGCACGATCAATGTTCGAATGATGATTCATTAAACCATAGACGTAGAATGAAACTATAGGCCAATAACTTCAAAGCATTAGGGTTGCTAGAAGTTTAGAATTTACACATCACAGACCATTTGTCGGTATTTCGTTTAGAAACAACACGGGGATCAGAAAACAAATGGAGATGGCGAGAAGTATTACTATATCAAGAATTCTCAAGAGGTGGAGAAATTCTCACAATATCCTTGACATAAAAGATGGTAATACTCCAAGGTAGAACATAACATAGGCTGGTTAGCAAGGAGCTCCATAACTTGATCAAGTTTGTGATGAAAGGAATGTAAGGATGTTGTCGATGGTAACTCAAATTACCAAGGAACGAGGATGGCACTTATCATCAAGAATTCCATTGATATCCTGGAAGGAGTCAAAATGTTGATGATGTTCACGGCAAATTTTGTCAAGAGGCTCCACGAAGATGTAATCGATCGGCGATGACATCAAGTCAAAGGAATGATGAAGCGATAGGTTAATGGAACCAAGGGGACGGCACAAACTTGAAATCAAGCTTGTTGTTCAAGGCGAACTAATATGACGAGGAAGATCGACGTAAGCTTAGCTCATCATCGAAAGTTGTGTTGAGGGAAGGACCGGGTAGCACAGTTAAAAAGTTTGCACGATAATGATATAGCCGATAAGGCTAGGAATGACTTGAAGGATTATTAAACTCGTAAGCAACAAGAATTACTTAGAGTTATTGAATCGGAGTGCGGAATCGATTCACTTATCGGTGTTCTCGAGTGACTAATAACTCAGAGCCCGTGGAAAATTGGAATCAGTGAGAATGTAGCACTTGATGAAAAACTCATAAGAAGTTATGCAGTTCCATGATAATCTCGAGATACCAGGGGGTAATACTCAACGACAGATCAAGGTAAAGGTTGGACTAGGGTATTGCCCTGCAGAAGACAAGTGCTCAAACTTGCACGAGAAACGGAATCAAGGAGAAACATGGTCGGAACCACATCCATGGATATCAGATGAACTTATTACAAGGGGGTAATTATTATAAGAGAAGCTTCCATGATAGGATCTACATCGTGTCCATGGGCATGAACACAAAGGTTCAAGATCGACACCCACTTCTTCAATGCATAACCTTCCATTCGCCTCTCGTATTTTGATAATGACATTAATTGTCGAAAGTTTTACCTGGTGCAATACTAGATAAGTATGTCCCGCGAAATCTTTCGGGTTCACATAGATTAAGGAAGGCATAGGTTCAACCCATCGGGGCATCGTAGAAAGATATACTACAAACTTCAGGAGTAAATAACACAAGCTCAAAAGTAGAGAATTGGTTGACAAAGCAGAGGATACAATTTACCAAAGGCATTATGTATCCGAGGAAAAGCTCACAGGCTTATTGAATAAGAAGGATGCTGTCGGATAAAATCCAACAAAGGATCTGGTGGTCCACAAGGGATCTGACGTGAGCAACGGTACTCCACTAGAGGAAGAAGAATGCAAGGAGATCAGATTATAGAAACAACTGACTAACTCAAAGCTCAAAGGCAAAGGAATTATGATTTCCAAATCAAGGGATCTGAAGCAATGCTCTGATTAGGGATGGATAAGTTGAATAGCCTTAGGGATACAATCGACAGTAATTTGATTAGTCGAGAACCAGCTCCTGTTCAAATGACATCTGAGCCGGAAGGATGAATTCTAGGATTCGACTGAGGAATGCGAGCATCACAACATATTGAATCAACAGACTCAAATGATAATGGCAAAGGATGCTAATAAGATTACCAGACTTATGGGATTAATCATAATTAAAGCAAGCAAGAAATTCCAGAGCAATAGGTTGCTGAGGATTTTCGGAAGATCGAATGGTATTTCGAAGACTTTGTGAAATACATGAATCATTTGGGGATGAGCGGATACTCGATAAGTGCGAGAAATTATTCGTAGGGGTATTCAGGTGGAAAAGAACTGCAAGGCAGTGGTACAAGGGATTCTTAAAAAGCCGGAGAGCAATTCGATGTATCTGGTAATAACACGAGAAACTCAGAGTAATTGTATGAACAACAAGTGTATGTTGTTATCCATATGGATATATCGGTAGTAGGGAATTGAAAAGGCAGAGGGCACAAGGGTCTCGGGAATGATCGAAGAGTATCTTCAACATCTTCTGGTGCAGTCGGCGACCATCTGTGATAAAGGGCTCTCCGAGAGAAAGTATTTACGAGAACCTACAGTTATTCTTTTAGCAAAATCATTTAACCCGAATAGGAGAAAGTTCAGAGTCCCAGAGTATAGACAAGGAGTAAAAGATCCTAATACCACCCAATGGCGACGTGGGCCCGTAAGCCACACAGCCATGTTAGTAAAAGTTTTGTAAAGGCTAGACTCGACTTCGGCCAAGGAGTTTGGAAGGGGGATTCCTACAGGCAGTTGGCTCTGATACCAACTTGTGACGCCCCCGATTTGACCGTACACTAATCATGCACGCAAATGTGTACGATCAAGGTCAGGGACTCACGGGAAGATATCACAACACAACTCTACAACATAAATAAGTCATACAAGCATCATAATACAAGCCAGGGGCCTCGAGGGCTCGAATACAAGTGCTCGATCATAGAAGAGTCAGCGGAAGCAACAATATCTGAGTACAGACATAAGTTAAACAAGTTTTCCTTAAGAAGGCTAGCACAAAAGTAGCAACGATCGAAAAGGTAAGACCTCCTGCCTGGGACCTCCTAACTACTCCTCGAAGCCGAACTCCACGTAGAATCATCCTCGGGATCTCTAGCTCCTAGACTCCAGCATCTGGTTGCGACAATCAGGTATAGAAAGGGGAAAAGAGGGAGAAAAGCAACCGTGAGTACTCATCCAAAGTACTCGCAAGCAAGGAGCTACACTACATATGCATGGGTATATGTGTAAAGGGGCATATCAGTGGGCTGAACTGCAGAATGCCAGAATAAGAGGGGGATAGCTAATCATGTCGAAGACTATGCTTCTGGCCATCTCCATCTTGCAGCATGTAGGAGAGAGTAGATTGAAGTCCTCCAAGTAGCATCGCATAGCATAATCCTACCCGACGATCCCCTCCTCGTCGCCCTATTGGAGAGCGATCACCGGGTTATATCTGGCACTTGGAAGGGTGTGTTTTATTAAGTATCCAGTTCTAGTTGTCATAAGGTCCAGGTACAACTCCGGGTCGTCCTTTTACCGAGGGACACGGCTATTCGAATAGATAAACTTCCCTGCAGGGGTGCACCACATAACCCAACACGCTCGATCCCATTTGGCCGGACAGACTTTTCTGGGTCATGCCCGGCCTCGTAAGATCAACACGTCGCAGCCCCACCTAGGCTCAACAGAGAGGTCATCACGCCAGTCTAAACCCTATGCGCGCAGGGGTCTGGGCCCATCGCCCTATGCACACCTGCATGTTGCGTACGTGGCCAGAAGCAGACCTAGCCCCCTTAAAACAAGCGCGAGCTTACGGTCCAATGCGGCGCGCGCCACTCAGTCGCTGACGTCAAAAAGAGCTTCGGCTGATACCACGATGCCGGGATACCCATAACTACAACCGCGTAGATGGTTAGTGCGTATAGACCAAATGGCCAGACTCAGATCAAATACCAAGAACTCGTTAAGCGTGTTATTTTGAAGTAACCGCGGACGCCGTCCAGGGCCAGGCCCACCTCTCACCTAGGCGATCTCAACCTGCCCTGTCGCTCCGCCATAAAGATCCACTTGCGGGTACTCCTACGAGCCGACCCGACTTTAGTCACCACATGTGTCATATATGACCGAGATTCAGATATGATTGGTGTTTGGATACCTCAGACTCAGGATGCCTGAGAAGAAAAGGTGCAAAACAAATTGACGAGACGACATTGTAAGATTCTCGGGAAATGAACTATGGAAGCGAGTTCTGAACAAGGGTCCATCATTAAATCAAGGGGAGGTGAGGAGGTCACTGATTGACTCAGCGACAATCCGTTGAGATTTCCAAAAGATGGATTTCCCCAACTATGTGAACAAGGAGATAACATAGCTAGATCGAATGACTTAATGACGTATGCTCGAGGAAAACATACACAGTTAAACATTGGTTGAAATGTGCACCCGAAATATGGGCTAGGTAGCACGATCAATGTTCGAATGATGATTCATTAAACCATAGACGTAGAATGAAACTATAGGACAATAACTTCAAAGCATTAGGGTTGCTAGAAGTTTAGAATTTACACATCACAGACCATTTGTCGGTATTTCGTTTAGAAACAACACGGGGATCAGAAAACAAATGGAGATGGCGAGAAGTATTACTATATCAAGAATTCTCAAGAGGTGGAGAAATTCTCACAATATCCTTGACATAAAAGATGGTAATACTCCAAGGTAGAACATAACATAGGCTGGTTAGCAAGGAGCTCCATAACTTGATCAAGTGTGTGATGAAAGGAATGTAAGGATGTTGTCGATGGTAACTCAAATTACCAAGGAACGAGGATGGCACTTATCATCAAGAATTCCATTGATATCCTGGAAGGAGTCAAAATGTTGATGATGTTCACGGCAAATTTTGTCAAGAGGCTCCACGAAGATGTAATCGATCGACGATGACATCAAGTCAAAGGAATGATGAAGCGATAGGTTAATGGAACCAAGGGGACGGCACAAACTTGAAATCAAGCTTGTTGTTCAAGGCGAACTAATATGACGAGGAAGATCGACGTAAGCTTAGCTCATCATCGAAAGTTGTGTTGTGGGAAGGACCGGGTAGCACAGTTAAAAAGTTTGCACGATAATGATATAGCCGATAAGGCTAGGAATGACTTGAAGGATTATTAAACTCGTAAGCAACAAGAATTACTTAGAGTTATTGAATCGGAGTGCGGAATCGATTCACTTGTCGGTGTTCTCGAGTGACTAATAACTCAGAGCCCGTGGAAAATTGGAATCAGTGAGAATGTAGCACTTGATGAAAAACTCATAAGAAGTTATGCAGTTCCATGATAATCTCGAGATACCAGGGGGTAATACTCGACGACAGATCAAGGTAAAGGTTGGACTAGGGTATTGCCCTGCAGAAGACAAGTGCTCAAACTTGCACGAGAAACGGAATCAAGGAGAAACATGGTCGGAACCACGTCCATGGATATCAGATGAACTTATTACAAGGGGGTAATTATTATAAGAGAAGCTTCCATGATAGGATCTACATCGTGTCCATGGGCATGAACACAAAGGTTCAAGGTCGACTCCCACTTCTTCAATGCATAACCTTCCATTCGCCTCTCGTATTTTGATAATGACATTAGTTGTCGAAAGTTTTACCTGGTGCAATACTAGATAAGTATGTCCCGCGAAATCTTTCGGGTTCACACAGATTAAGGAAGGCATAGGTTCAACCCATCGGGGCATCGTAGAAAGATATACTACAAACTTCAGGAGTAAATAACACAAGCTCAAAAGTAGAGCATGGTTGACAAAGCAGAGGATACAATTTACCAAAGGCATTATGTATCCAAGGAAAAGCTCACAGGTTATTGAATAAGAAGGATGTTGTCGGATAAAATCCAACAAAGGATCTGGTGGTCCACAAGGGATCTGACGTGAGCAACGGTACTCCACTAGAGGAAGAAGAATGCAAGGAGATCAGATTATAGAAACAACTGACTAACTCAAAGCTCAAAGGCAAAGGAATTATGATTTCCAAATCAAGGGATCCGAAGCAATGCTCTGATTAGGGATGGATAAGTTGAATAGCCTTAGGGATACAATCGACAGTAATTTGATTAGTCGAGAACCAGCTCCTGTTCAAATGACATCTGAGCCGGAAGGATGAATTCTAGGATTCGACTGAGGAATGCGAGCATCGCAACATATTGAATCAATAGACTCAAATGATAATGGCAAAGGATGCTAATAAGATTACCAGACTTATGGGATTAATCATAATTAAAGCAAGCAAGAAATTCCAGAGCAATAGGTTGCTGAGGATTTTCGGAAGATCGAATGGTATTTCGAAGACTGTGTGAAATACATGAATCATTTGGGGATGAGCGGATACTCGATAAGTGCGAGAAATTATTCGTAGGGGTATTCAGGTGGAAAAGAACTGCAAGGCAGTGGTACAAGGGATTCTTAAAAAGCCGGAGAGCAATTCGATGTATCTGGTAATAACACGAGAAACTCAGAGTAATTGTATGAACAACAAGTGTATGTTGTTATCCATATGGATATATCGGTAGTAGGGAATTGAAAAGGCAGAGGGCACAAGGGTCTCGGGAATGATCGAAGAGTATCTTCAACATCTTCTGGTGCAGTCGGCGACCATCTGTGATAAAGGGCTCTCCGGGAGAAAGTATTTACGAGAACCTACAGTTAGTCCTTTTAGCAAAATCATTTAACCCGAATAGGAGAGAGTTCAGAGTCCCAGAGTATAGACAAGGAGTAAAAGATCCTAATACCACGCAATGGCGACGTGGGCCCGTAAGCCACACAACCATGTTAGTAAAAGTTTTGTAAAGGCTAGACTCGACTTCGGCCAAGGAGTTTGGAAGGGGGATTCCTACAGGCAGTTGGCTCTGATACCAACTTGTGACGCCCCCGATTTGACCGTACACTAATCATGCACGCAAATGTGTACGATCAAGGTCAGGGACTCACGGGAAGATATCACAACACAACTCTACAACATAAATAAGTCATACAAGCATCATAATACAAGCCAGGGGCCTCGAGGGCTCGAATACAAGTGCTCGATCATAGGCGAGTCAACGGAAGCAACAATATCTGAGTACAGACATAAGTTAAACAAGTTTGCCTTAAGAAGGCTAGCACAAAAGTAGCAACGATCGAAAAGGTAAGACCTCCTGCCTGGGACCTCCTAACTACTCCTCGAAGCTGAACTCCACGTAGAATCATCCTCGGGATCTCTAGCTTCTGGACTCCAGCATCTGGTTGCGACAATCAGGTATAGAAAGGGGAAAAGAGGGAGAAAAGCAACCGTGAGTACTCATCCAAAGTACTCGCAAGCAAGGAGCTACACTACATATGCATGGGTATATGTGTAAAGGGGCATATCAGTGGGCTGAACTGCAGAATGCTAGAATAAGAGGGGGATAGCTAATCCTGTCGAAGACTACGCTTCTGGCCATCTCCATCTTGCAGCATGTAGGAGAGAGTAGATTGAAGTCCTCCAAGTAGCATCGCATAGCATAATCCTACCCGACGATCCCCTCCTCGTCGCCCTATTGGAGAGCGATCACCGGGTTATATCTGGCACTTGGAAGGGTGTGTTTTATTAAGTATCCAGTTCTAGTTGTCATAAGGTCCAGGTACAACTCCGGGTCGTCCTTTTACCGAGGGACACGGCTATTCGAATAGATAAACTTCCCTGCAGGGGTGCACCACATAACCCAACACGCTCGATCCCATTTGGCTGGACACACTTTTCTGGGTCATGCCCGGCCTCGTAAGATCAACACGTCGCAGCCCCACCTAGGCTCAACAGAGAGGTCAGCACGCTGGTCTAAACCCTATGCGCGCAGGGGTCTGGGCCCATTGCCCTATGCACACCTGCACGTTGCGTACGCGGCCGGAAGCAGACCTAGCCCCCTTAATACAAGCGCGAGCTTACGGTCCAATGCGGCGCGCGCCACTCAGTCGCTGACGTCAAAAAGAGCTTCGGCTAATACCACGACGCCGGGATACCCATAACTACTCCCGCGTAGATGGTTAGTGCGTATAGACCAAATGGCCAGACTCAGATCAAATACCAAGAACTCGTTAAGCGTGTTATTTTGAAGTAACCACGGACGCCGTCCAGGGCCAGGCCCACCTCTCACCTAGGCGGTCTCAACCTGCCCTGTCGCTCCGCCATAAAGATCCACTTGCGGGTACTCCTACGAGCCGACCCGACTTTAGTCACCACATGTGTCATGTATAGAATATATAAGTATATACCCGTGATCACCGCCCAAGTGATCACGACCCGATAGTACAGCACAGCAGACGGACAAGAATGTAGGGCCACTGATGGAAAACTAGCATCCTATACTAAGCATGTAGGATTGCAGGTAAAGGTAACAAAGTAGAAACAAGGGCAGGCTATGCATCAGTATAGGATTAACGGAAAGCAGTAACATGCTACACTACTCTAATGCAAGCAGTGTAGAGAAGAATAGGCGATATCTGGTGATCAAGGGGGGGGGCTTGCCTGGTTGCTCTGGCAAGTAGGAGGGGTCGTCAACTCCGTAGTCGAACTGGGCAGCAGCAGTGTCGGTCTCGTAGTCTACCGGAGAGAAGAGGGGGGAAGAAACAGTAAATACAATGCAAACATAAGCATGACGATGCGTGACATGACAATGAGCGGTGCTAGGTGTGTCCTAACGCGGCAGTAGGTGGTACCGGCGAAGGGGGGGGACATCCGGGAAAGTATTCCCGATGTTTCGCATTTTCGGACAGATGAAACGGAGGGGGAAATTTGCGTGTTCGATAGGTTAGGGAGGTGTGGTGGACGAACGGGCTACGTATCCGGATTCGTCTCGTCGTTCTGAGCAACTTTCATGTACAAAGTTTTTCCATCCGAGCTACGGATTATTTTATATTAATTTTTAAATATTTAATTCATTCTTAGAATTAACAGAATTAATTTAATTAGAAAATGCAATTATGATGTCAGCATGATGTCAGGGTGATGTCAGCAGTCAACTGACTAGTTGACCTAGTCAAACTGACATGTGGGTCCCACTGTCATTGTCTGAGACTAACTAAGCAGGTTTAATTAGTTTAGTTAATTGATTAGGTTAATTAAACTCAATTAATTAAGTTATTTAATTTAGTTAATTAATTAATTAATATTTTTAATTTTTTTATATCTTTTTTTTATTCCCGTTCTCAGGGCATGGGCCCCGTTTGTCATTGGCCCAGAGGGGCCAAACGGGCACTGGGCGGCTACGGGCGCAGGGGCTCGCGGTAGCCCGACCCGGCGGAAGCCGCGCAGGCATGGCTGGGCGCCGGAGGCGGCCGCGGGCTTGGCGACCAGGGTCAGCAGCGAAACGGGGGGGAGAGGCGGTGGCGTCGGCAAAGTGGGAGCAGGGGCAGCAGAGGCGAGGCCCGGGCGAGGGGGGAGACCCGACGAGGCAGGGCGGAGTGCGGGGGCCGAGCACGGCCATGGCGGGGTGGTGGCCAGAGGCGTGCAGCAAGGGAAACGGGGCGGTGGCGCGGTCGGCGAGCGGAGCCGTGGGGTGCGGGGTGGTCCACGTGCGCGAATAGGCAGGTTGTGCGGCGAGCACGGCCGCGAGCGGCAGCACAGTGCGACGGGGCGAGGTGCGGGCGGTGCGAGCTGACGAGCGCGCGAGGGTAGGGTGAGCACGGGCCGGAGGCGCGGACGCGCGTGCGCGGGCGAGAGCGATAGGAGGCGAGGCCACAGCGGGGCGCGGACGACGCGGTCGACGGGAGAGCGGGGATAGGGAGAGAGGGGAGGGCGTGGCCCTCACCGCGCGGACGTAGGGACTATGGCAGCGGATGTCGAGGAGGAGGAGGGGGACGCGCGACGAGGTGGCGGTGACGACGGGCGACGACGCAGTCGTGGCGGCGCGGGGCTCCGGCGATGTGGTCCTCCAGGCGGCGTCAGGGGCGATGGGCGACGGCGTCAAGTCGCGGGGGGGGGGGGGACGGGCGGGGGGGGGGACGGGCGTGCGGGAGGAGGGGATCGAAGCGCCCCTCCTCCGTGCGTCGGCGTGTGTGTGGGTGGGTGCGTGCGTCGTGGGTGGCGGCGCAGGGAGGGAACGGGGGAGAGTGGGGGATCGTGCGGGAGAGAGTGGGTGAGGCCTAGGGTTTGCGGGAGTGGGGGAAGGATAAGGGAGTGGGGAACGGTTGGGCCGGCCAGGCGGCCTGGTGGTCTGGTGGCCTGCTGGGCCGTGGCCCAGTGCGCCAGGGGTTTGTTTTTTTTGTAGTTTCTTTTATTATTATTTTTAGTTTTACAAAAATTACCACTAGTGCCTAAATTTGTATTTAACAACAAACTACTGTGAGATTAATCATTAACCCATAATAAAATAGTTTTAGCATTTTATAAATTCAATAGGCATTTGTTTAATTGTTTTCACTATTGTTTTAATTGTTTTAGAGCCTTTAAACATTTTATCAAAGCTTGGTTTCTCCCCCATAATTGCTTACGATTTATTTGGAACAACCCGAACATTTTAGTTTTAGTTTTTGAGAACTTTTGTTGTTTGCCATATTTTGAATTTGAATTTTGATCCGGTTTTGAACTAACGCGAGATTATCAACACTAACAGAGGTGACGTGGCATCATTAGCGTAGGTTTACTGTAGCATAATTATCCGGGCGTCACACAATGCAACCTTGCTGTCAAGTTAACATTGTTTTCTTTCATATGTAGCTGGACGATGCGTGTTGCAGGATCACAGATAGGGCAGGGATAGGGATCTGGGAGCGTCTGCCTATTGGACGCCCGAAGGGCGTCAAGTTTAATCCTTGGGATGAAGATGACGAATTATGGCGCCCCACTTGGGCTTACAAGTGGGATGTGGTTTTCGAGATGACGAACGATGTCAATCTCATGTACCAAAAGTACATTGCCGAGTTGGACATGATTACGCCTGAGCAGGTAATGAGGACATTACTTCAGTCATTTCTCATGCTTGCCTGAATAATTGTCATCAATGTTGCGTTGTTGTCCTATTTCATCGGTGCAATGGCAGCCATATGGCACCAATGACATAGTAGGGTACACTCCAGAGTTTGCCATCAACCCGATGTGCTTGCGGGATAGGGATCTTTGGCTCATGCAGTGCCCACTAATATGCAACTGGGCAGTTGAGATTCACTTGCCACATCGCGTGTATCGTCAGCTTGGTCTGTTCCAGCCTCACCCGCCGGATTGGGTGGACACGGACAAATCACTTCATAGGTAAGAGAGCATGAACTGTATTGACTAAGCATCGCCACTCCTTGATTGTGCTAATGTTTGGTTTTCTACCATGCAGGTTGGACAGGAGAAAGCAGCGGAAGATAAAGGACTGGGACAAGCATCATGCTTCGTATGTTACCCGCTTCCATCTTTGTGTGGAGCAAGCTCGTAACAGTGCACGCGCCCAGCTTCGTGAGCATAGCTCACTTGCTTTCGATAACTACCTACGATGGCTTCTTGAAAATACTCGAGTTGAGATATGCCCGCCGGCATACAATGAGGTGTTGGGGAACGTAGCATGCAATTTCAAAAAATTGCCTATGATTGCACAAGATCTATCTAGGAGATGCATAGCAACGAGAGGGGGAGAGTGTGTCCACGTACCCTCGTAGACCGAAAGCGGAAGCGTTAGGTTAACACGGTTGATGTAGTCGAACATCTTCACGATCCAACCGATCTAGTACCGAACATACGACACCTCTGAGTTCAGCACATGTTCAGCTCGATGACGTCTCTCGAACTCTTGATCCAGCAGAGGATTGAGGGAGAGTTTCGTCAGCACAACGGCGTCGTGACGGTGATGGTGATATGATCCGCGCTGGGCTTCGCCTAAGCACTACGACGCTATGACCGGAAGAGTAAACTGTGGAGGGGGCACCGCACACGGCTAAGAGAACAACTATTGTGCTTTGGGGTGGCCCCCTGTCCCCGTATATAAAGGAGGGGAGGAGGAGGCCGGCCACCAAGGGGCGCGCCAAGGGGGGGTCCTACTAGGACTCCACTCCTAGTAGGATTCAGCCCCCCTTCTTTTCCTTCTCTCGGAGGGGAAAAAGGGGAAGGAGAGGGAAAAGGAGAAGGAAAGGGGGGCGCGCCCCCTCCCCTTAGTCCAATTCGGACTCCCCATGGGAGGGGGGCACGGCCACCCCTTGTGGGCTGCCTCCCCTCTCCCCTATGGCCCATGTAGGCCCAATAATTCCTCGGGGGGTTCCGGTAACCCCTCGGTACTCCGAAATATACCCAAACCATTCTGAAACCATTCTGGTGTCCGAATATCATCGTCCAATATATCAATCTTTACCTCTCGACCATTTCGAGACTCCTCGTCATGTTCGTGATCTCATCCGGGACTCCGAGCAATCTTCGGTCACCAAAACACATAACTCATAATACAAATCATCATCGAACGTTAAGCGTGCGGACCCTACGGGTTCGAGAACTATGTAGACATGACCGAGACACACCTCCGGTCAATAACCAATAGCGGAACCTGGATGCTCATATTGGTTCCTACATATTCTACGAAGATCTTTATCGGTCAAAATGTAACAACATATGTTATTCCCTTTGTCATCGGTATGTTACTTGCCCGAGATTTGATCGTCGGTATCATCATATATACCTAGTTCAATATCGTTACTGGCAAGTCTCTTTACTCGTTCCATAATGCATCATCCCGCAACTAACTCATTAGTCACATTGCTTGCAAGGCTTATAGTGATGTGCATTACCAAGAGGGCCTAGAGATACCTCTCCGATACTCGAAGTGACAAATCCTAATATCAATCTATGCCAACCCAACAAACACCTTCGGAGACACCTGTAGAGCATCTTTATAATCACCCAGTTACGTTGTGACGTTTGATAGCACACAAGGTGTTCCTCCGGTATTCAGGAGTTGCATAATCTCATAGTCAGAGGAATATGTATAAGTCATGAAGAAAGCAATAGCAATAAAACTTAACGATCATTATGCTAAGCTAAAGGATGGGTCTTGTCCATCACATCATTCTCTAATGATGTGATCCCGTTCATCAAATGACAACACATGTCTATGATTAGGAAACTTAACCATCTTTGATTAACGAGCTAGTCAAGCAGAGACATACTAGGGACACTCTGTTTTGTCTATGTATTCACACATATACTAAGTGTCCGGTTAATACAATTCTAGCATGAATAATAAACATTTATCATGATATATAAGGAAATATAAATAACAACTTTATTATTGCCTCTAGGGCATATTTCCTTCATGAGGATATTCTTGAAGAACCCGTAAACTTTGAGGATCTATCAAAGGGGAAGTACAACAAAGATGTGAGGGAAGGGCTAGGAGTCCCTGCTGTTCCGGTGATTAACTATGTGGTAAAGTGTTCCCTTCTTTACTTTCCTGTTTCCCGTATTACACATGTTTGAATGGCTAACGTGTTACTTCGTTCTCATCCACAGCGCAACCAGATCAAGAAATCAGCTGATGAAAGCCAGTCTATTCTGGAGAAGACACCGGTTGGAGAAGGCAATGATGAAGGTCCACTACGAAAATTTCTCAAGGTACATAACGCACTCATGTGTCCATGTTACATATCTTGCGGAGTTTGGTATCTTATACACTTGTTCATGTTACAACGCCTGGCCCAGAAGTTAAGGTGGTTATCGAACCTTCTCGGTTGTCGTGACACAATGCAAAATGACAACACAAACATTGAGCCAAAATAACAAGATAATAGTAAGTCACATACGACAATGGTCCATTGAGCCAAGAAAACATTGCTCCACTACGGCCGCCGCCAAGGCCAAGATCACCACCATGGCCATAGCCACCACCAAGGCCTAGGCCACCACCACGGCCTAGACCACCACCACGGCCTCTACCACCATGGCCAAGACCATCACCACGGCCTCTACCACCACCACGGCCAAGACCATCACCACGGCCTAGACCATCACCACGGCCTCTACCACCACCACGGCCAAGACCATCACCACGACCTCTTCTAAGACCGAGTTGACTCCCTCTTTGTTGCATAGTTCCCCGTTGGCTTGGTTGATTTGATTGGTTTGACACTTGGGCACTTGTTTGACTTGGTTGGCTACTCCTTGGTTGACTTGGTTGGCTACCATTTGCTTGGCTTGTGCTTGCATCATTTTTCTTTGATCTCTTTCTTGGTTTGGGACAAGTTCTCGTGTTGTGTCCCCCATGATTGCACTCCCGACAACGGGATTGCTCATGAGGCTCTTGGAATTGGCCGGTGCCGGATTCTCGACCGCCACCACGGCCCCATCCGTCCATGTCACCTCTAAGACGCTTTTTCTTACGTCTTCCCCGTCTAATGACCTTCATTTCCGGGTCCGGCCATAGTTGAACTCCATGATACTTCGGCCATTGCCATTGGTCCAAGTATGGCTGAAACCAGGGAGACCATGTATTCTTTACCATCATGATTGAGAACTCAGACTCCCGCACGGTAAGAGGGTGATTGACGTCCACAGTCCTAACACGGGATGCGTTCAACAAATGCGAGCATGGGAGATGAAGCAACGATGGCCTCACGCAAGTACAATCACACCGTGTTAGGGAGACCTTGAAAGCCCGACCTCCGTGTTGGTGGCCATCGTTTGTGGTTTCTCCAGGCTCTTTCACTTCAAACATCCAATCGTTGTCGTCATATAGTCAGCTTCTTGGGAGTCTGCCTTCCGTGATTGAAATTCCAACCATTGTTCAACCTTTGGTGGGAAATTGTACTTGTGCTTTTCCTTGTTCTCACCAGCAATCTGCTTATCCGTCTCCATTGAGTACTTTAAAAAGTACGCATTCATCTTGTCAAATGTGTATTAAACTATTGTCGTCACGGGCAATGCATGTACACCCTTGAGCACCTTATTGAAGCATTCTGCCATGTTGCTTGTCATTTGACCGTACCTCCGGCCATCTTCATCGAAAGCATGTGCCCACTTATCCCTTTCTACAATGTTCCTATTGAGAAAGTCAAGACCACCGGGATCAAGTTTCTTGTGTGTGACAATGCATTGTACAAGTTGGTGAACCGCCTGTCAGAGAAAGCGAGACAACAATCTTGAAGATCATCAGCCAACTCCTTGATACCACATGCCCTATAAAAGTTTGCACAAAAGTGCCTCATGCACCATCGATGGTGCAACTTTGCATGACCGGGAATGTCAACCACCACCGCGTTTAGAATTCCTGGATGGCGATCCGATATGACACAAAAGTGCCTCATGCCCTATAAAAGTTTGCACAAAAGTGCCTCATGCACCATCGATGGTGCAACTTTGCATGACCGGGAATGTCAACCACCACCGTGTTTAGAATTCCTGGATGGCGATCCGATATGACACAAATTTCCCTTTCAGCCGGTAATACCGTTGTTCTCAATTGACGTAAGAACCACTCCCAGTTATCATTGTTCTCCGCCTCAACCAAAGCGAAAGCCAAAGGCAACACCCGGTTATTGGCATCACTTGCTATTGCAACCAAAATAGTGCCCTTGTATTGTCCGGTCAAGAACGTGCCATGCATCAATGGCGATGGCGGGCCGACAATGCTCAAAAGCCCTCACGCATTGCTCAAAGGCCCAAAATGCACGGCCAAATACTCGGACGGTCCTCCCGTTGTGAATCAATGTTTGGTGCCCATGAGGCTCGACCACGTGAACCATGCCTGGGTTTGTGGCGGCCATAGCTAACAACAAACTAGGGAGTCGGTTGTATGCTTCCTCCCAATTGCCATATGACATCTTGAATGCGGCTTGCTTCGCCTTTCGTGCCTTGTCGTACTTGACCTTGTAATGAAAGATGGCTTTCATAAGGTCAATGACACTCTTAATGCTCATTGTTGGAAGTGTGGATATTTGGTTGGAAAGCCTGTAAGCGATGAACTCGGACGTGAGTTGTCTGTGTTGTTGGTACACAAGCTCGCCATCCGCATTCTTGTGCCGGCACATGTGATTTGGTAGACAACTCACTAACTATGCGTCAAGTGGGACCTCCTTTACATGGCCTTGCACGCACAATCCATGGACATCTTGGCACTTCACATTTAACCGTGTAACACATTGACGTCCGAGTTGGCCACTATGTGGACGATAATGCGTAACCAAGTAGTTGTCGAGCCACATCTTCAATTCCAAGAAGGAATCAAACTCACAACCGGGAAATATCCCGTTCTTGCCATCTTCCAAATCACGGTGAGAACTTGGCCTAGCTCCAAGAGATATACATTTGCCACCATCTACAACGGCTTCATCCGCGAAACTAAGATCCTTGAACAATGGTGTCTTGTGATCCCGCCGGAATACCTTCTTAAATGCTTCGGCCTCCTTCGGCGTGAACCCCTCCTCATCAACTTCTTCATCGGGACCATCGTCATCCGAGTCCGATGCATATGAACGGGAAAAAGGGATGGAATGGTCCATTGTCTCTTGCACATGATATTGGTCGAGATCACCCACATTGTTGTCATGGAGATCAACTTCGTTGTCATCCTCCTCGTACTCATCATTCTCCTCTTGAAACGCTTCATTTTGGTTGTTTGAAATCGGGCTCAATGTTGGCCAAACTTGTTGCGTCAAATGTGGTTCACTCATTTGATCTTGATTCATGGGTGGGGGAGTACTATCAACCAACGGGGAGGGGTTCCGGTTCAAGTCCAAATGCAAACTAGACTCAACCTTCTTGGAGGCAAATAACTCAAGAGCCTTGTCTAGAGATTCGGCAACCGCCTCCTTGTATGCAACCCAACGTTGCTCGGAGTTCACACGCATTGTCTTCCAAAACCAACATTATGCCTTCCCTCGAACTCAACAACGTCACTTGGGTCCATCCAATTCAAATCCTTCCTCACTTGTTCCAAGAGCTCCGCATAGCTAGGACTACTCTCAAACACCATGTCAAGCTCATCCGGGTCCGACTCAACATTGCCTTTCAAAAAGGCCTCTTTATCCACATGATGAACATAAACACATGTTCTTCCCATCCCTACAATAATAAAAACACACATATATCAAGTAAGTACTTAACCAAATATTTGCACAAAATACATAAGCCCTAACATAGATATGAAACAATAACCCCAACCCCCACTTAACAATAACCACAACCCTAACAATAGCATAACCCTAATCCTAACCCCCACTTAACAATAACCACAACCCTAACCCTAGCATAGTATGAAGCCTAACCCTACCCAATTAGCAAAGAAACATGACATGTTTCAACACAAATTTCCAAATCCAAGCCAAAACTAGGGTTTCCCCAAACTAGCAAGATTTTAGAAAATGTGACAATTCCTATGGATGAAAAAGAGGGGATCATAGGAGATTACCTTAAGGGAGGGGTTGGCTTCGAAATCCATGGACAAATACTCCGAATTTGCAAGATTTGAGAAGGTTTGAGAGGGGGGGGGGGCGCTTAGCTTCGGGTTGTGGGTGGGGTGAGGTGAAGGGGTGGGGCCAGCCTAAGTGACAAACAGACAGTGCAGCGCCTAAGGACCGGGCGCTGCACATTACAAGTGTGGCGCCCAAGTGATAGGCGCTGCACATTACACTATGTGGCGCCTAGCGGTTAGGCGTTGCACTGCTGGCCGGGGGTGGCACGCCTAAGGCAAAGGCGGTGCACAGTAGGGTGCGGCGCCTGGCTGCACGAAAGAGTCAACAGCGTGAAAGCAGTTGAAACTTTGAATTGTTTTCGTCCACATGTCAAATATGTGTTTTTTGCCAAACGCATACTCACTCAAATTAATACACTAGGGAAACAAAGGATCCAGTTTGAGTGGAGACTAGGCATATATACCGAGTATGGAAGCAGAATCTCCAGTTTCAGCAAATGTTGAGCTGAATATATATATATCCAACATATTCAGCTCAACATTTGCTATTCTTGTCATGTCTTCCTATTATTTTTGCAAGGAAAGGTGAAGATACATTTACTTTTTTCATCTGCACTTTATTATTTATTTAATTTCAGACTCAGACAAGCAAACCAAAAGTAAATTTATTTATTTTATTACTTTACTTTGACTGGTACGGGCATGTCTGTCTTGGCTGTAACCAAGTAAGTACCAACAATGATAGATAGATAGATAGATAGATACTTCCAGTCAAATTTCAAATACTGTGAGCAAGGAATCATGAAACTTTACTTGTAGATGAATGAAGATCAACTAAAGGAGCAGAGCACTGAATTAACAACTTGTAGATGAGTGATGTACATACAGCCTCCTCATCATTTCATTTCATTTCATTTAGCAGCAGTCCACACTAACCCAGGGAATCACATTAGTTTACTTAGTTATAAACCTAGCATAGCATACCATACCATACCATACCATGTCCCCAAACGCATTACTCCAACCATCATTTCCATTTCCATTTCCATTTCCATGACCATTAAACTACTTACTAGTTAATACTAACTATTACAGTAACCAAACCCAAAGTACCGGTAATCTTCTCAGTCAGTCCAAGCAGCGCTCAACTACAAATTCCCAGAATCTTCACAGGTTTGATGCAGTCGTCACGCCTCCAGCCTCCACAACACAAGCACTCGCTGTGTTCTACGCAGCGTCCACAAGAGCATTCCCTTGTGCATAGCCCAGCTGAGCTTCAGTCGTTGCGCCTCCGGCCTCGGCGACACAAGCACTCGCAGCGTCCACACGAGCATTCCCTTCTGTATAGCCCAGCTGAGCTTCAGTCGTTGCGCCTCCAGCCTCGGCACGACAACTCGCTGTCTTCTCTGAAGAGCCCATGATAGACTCAGCCTCCATAGGAGCAGCAGCGTCCACGTTCTCTGAAGAGACCAGTTTAGCTTCAATCACCGCGCCTCCAGCCCCGGCAGGAGCACTCTCCACGTTCTCTGATAAGCCAAGGTTGGATTCAGTTTCACCTACAGCCTCAACAGCGGCAACACTCTTCAATGTCATCTCTGCAGTGCCCAGATTACATTTGGTCACACCTACTGCCTCGAGAGGAGCAGCACTTGCCAATGCCATCTCTGCAGAGCCCAGATCACATTCTGTCCCACTTACAGCCTCAACAGCAGCGGTAATCGCCAATGCAATCTGTGCTGAGCCCAGACTACATTCAGTCACACCTACAGCCTCAGCAGGAGCACTCGCTTCATTCTCCACAGACCACGGGTTAGCTTCAGTCATGGTGCCTCCAGACTCGGCAGGAGCACTCACTGAGTTCTCCGCAGACCCGACGTTAGCTTCTGTCATGGCGCCTCCAGCCTTGGCAGGAGCACTCGCTGCGTTCTCCACAGACCCCGGGTTAGCTTCTGCCAGCCTCGATAGGAACACTCACTGCTTTATCTCCAGACACAAGGATAGATTCAGTTTCACCTCCTTCCTCGACAGGAGCAGCACCCTCCATGTTCTCTGCCGAGCCCAGGTGAGCTTCAGTCATGACGACTCCAGCCTCAACAGCAGCAGCCCTTGCTGCATTCTCCACAGACCAAAGGTTAGCTTCAGTCATGGCGCCTCCTGCCACGATAGGGACACTCACTGCTTTATCTCCAGACACAAGGATAGATTCAGTTTCACCTCCTTCCTCGACAGGAGCAGCACTCTCCATGTTCTCTGCCGAGCCCAGGTGAGCTTCAGTCGTCGTGCCTCCAGCATCAACAGCAACATTCTCAGGTTCAGCAGTGTCCACAGCAGCAGCACTCGTTGTGTTCTCTTGAGAAATCAGCACACATACATCATCTACAACCCTAGTTGTTTCCTCCCCGTCCCCTGAAGCTACACCTTCTTCAGCCCGTGCCTTCTTCCCTGCTGATGCCAGATCATCCTCTTGTTTACGACGACGAGTAGCTTCTGCTGCTGCCGGCTTCTCCATTTCTTGCTGCACAGCCCCTATGTTGGGTTCTGCCGATGCGGCATCTTGAGCTTCAGCAGGCATTGCAGCTGCTGTTTGCTTCTCCATTTCTTGCTGCACAGCCCCTATGTTGGGTTCCACGGCCGATGAGGCATATTGAGCTTCAGCAGGCATTGCTGTTTGCTTCTCCTTTTTTGGCCTCCCAGGCCGTCTTTTGATCCCCGCTGATGCAGCACCTCCAGCTTGAGCTGCCACTGGCTTCTCCTTCCTCGGCCTCCCGACCCTTTGAGCGCACATTCTTGGTACTCGCTTCTCCTTCCTCGGCCTCCCAGGCCCTCTCTTGCTCCCTGCGGACGCAGCACCTCCAGCTTGAGTAGACATTGCTGCCGCTGGCTTCTCCTTCCTCAGCCTCCCAGGCCCTCTCTTGATCCCCGCGGACGCAGCAGCAACTGGCATGTTGTTTTCTGGCATCCATCGCCCTCTCTTGAGCCCATTTGTAGGAGCGGACATCGGCGTCCCCTGTGCTGGGCTCCCGCGTGGCCTCTTGGTTCCCCTGGACGCAGCACCGGCAGACATTGTTGTTGCTGCTGCTGCTAGCAGCTTCTCCGCCGGCATTGTGGTCCTGGGCCCAGCTTGGGTGTGCGGAGATGCTGTGGCTGCCCTGGTCCTCCTTGCAATCGGGGTCGGGGTCGGGTGAGGAGAGGCTGGTGGCTGCTTGTCCTTCCCCGGCCTCCCCAGCGGTCTCTTGATAGCGGTGGTTGGCTGTGGGGATGGGTGTGAATCAGGGTTTTTGTGGCTCCTGGGCCTCCCAAGCGGGTTTCGCGGGGGCCTCTTGTTGGTTGGTCTGCCGCGGCGGCGATTGTTGGGGAGTGTGGGAGGAGCATCGGGCGGCAGAGAGAAAGCAGCATCCCCATCCGCCTGTCAGTGTGCATAGATAGAGATCCATGACATTGTAGTTAGGGTTTGTTCATGTTGAGAGAATGAACTAATAAAAGGAAGAAAGAATATATTTTTATCTTGCGAATTAATAAGAGGAAGGAAGGAAGAAAGAATTTCGGGAAGGGAAGATGCCCTGATGTGGTGCAGGAGGAGGGCATTGGCGAGTGAGGAAGCAGCATCATCCACCTGCATCTCCTGTGTCTGTGTGGAGTGGATATTAGAAACATTAGTACATTAGATTAGAAAAGATTAGATTAGATAGTGAGGGAGGGATGAGCTTTAGGGTTTGTTCATGCTGAGAGAAGGAATGAATGAAAGAGAGAGAGAGAGAGAGAAGGAAGGAGATGCCTTGATTTGTTCTTGTTGCTCCTCCGGCTCATCCATGATCCTCGCCTGGCCTGGATCGCTGCCTCCACAAGCCAAAGAAGAGAAGAAGAAGAAAAGCAAATCAATATAACAAGCCAAAATAAATCAAATCAAATCTGGGGATTCAATCAAGGAAGGAAGGAAGGATGGATTCTCACCTTGGGGGTACCTCGCGGTCGCGGGTGGTGGCGGCGGCGATCCGGTCCGGAGAGGAGAGGAGAGGAGAGGGTTTCTCGATTCTCCTTGGGGGGTTGGGGATTTTCTCCCTCTCTCTATCTCTCTCCGTGTCTGTCAGCGGGAGAAGCAGAGGGTGGGGTGGAGTGGGTGTATGTCACCTGTCAAGTCAAGAGCCAGCCAGCATTCATTTTTTTAGAACATGTTTGTGTATGCAAAGGCACTAGAGATCCTACTCCAGTTTCATGTTGTGTATTCTGTGTTTTAGCAAAGCTCTTTAACTCAAAAAAAAATTTAGCTGAATTTTCAATCCAAGAATACAACTATCTGATCTGAATATAATAAAATAAAGCACTACTCCACTCCATGTGCTGGAACATAAGCAAGCAAAAGCAGGTGCAGGTGCAGGTGCATTCAGACAAACAAATTACTACCTACAGTAGTTTGCAACTTTGATACACAGTTAAGGTACGAACGAGCAGAGCAGAATGTGGTTAAACATTCTGCTCTGCTGCAGAGCCCAGATTAGTTTCAGTTCCACATCCAGCTTCTTCTTCTTCTTCTTCTTCTTCTTCTTCTTCAACCCTAGGCCTAGTGCTCCTCCTCTTGTTGTTTACTACGACGACTAGCTTCCCCCTGTTGCTGTTGCCACACCATCATCTCCACCCACTCTCGGCCAACATTGCCGCCGCTGCTGCTGCTAGCATATCCATTCCTGCTTCTTCTTCTGCCTTCTCCTTTCTTGGCCTCCCACGCCCTCTCTCCATCCCTGACACCGCACCATCTCGCCTCTCCTCCTTTCTTGGTCTCCCACGTCCTCTCTTGCTTGCACTTGTACCGCCTGTTGCTGCATCTCCAGCTTCACCACACACTCCTCTCTTGATCCCCGCCTTTCTTGGCCTCCCACGCCCTCTTTTCATCACCGTCGACGCAGCTGCATCTCCAGTTTCAGGAGCAGGCGTTGCATCTCCAGTTTCCGCGGACATTCCTACTGATGCTGTCTCCTTCCTTGGCCTCCCACGCGGTCTCTTGATTCCTGACAACGCAGCATCAACAGACGACCTTGCTGCTGGTGGCTTCTCTATTATCATTGGCCTCCCACACCCTACCTTGATCCCCCTCCTCCTTGACACAGTTGGAGTCAGAGGAGGCTTTGGTTCTGATTGCTGCTCCTTTCTCGGCCTCCCATGCCCTATCTTGATACCACCAGTTGACAACGCAGTTGGAGTCGTCGGTGCTTGTGATTGTTGCTCCTTTCTCGGCCTCCCACGCCCTCTCTTGATACCCCCAGTTGACAACGCAGCTGGAGTCGTCGGTGCTTGTGGTTGTTGGTCCTTTCTCGGCCTCCCACGCCCTCTCTTGATACCCCCAGTAGACAACGCAGTTGGAGTCGTCGGTGCTTGTGATTGTTGCTCCTTTCTCGGCCTCCCACGCCCTCTCTTGATACCCCCAGTTGACAACGCAGCTGGAGTCGTCGGTGCTTGTGGTTGTTGGTCCTTTCTCGGCCTCCCACGCCCTCTCTTGATACCCCCAGTTGACAACGCAGCTGGAGTCGTCGGTGCTTGTGGTTGTTGGTTCTTTCTCGGCCTCCCACGTCCTCTCTTCATCACCATCGACATAACATCACCTGCTGATGGATTCTCAGTTCTTGGATTTGGATTCTCAAGTGCTCCCTCCATCCCCGTTGACACGACATCAACTGATCTTGGATTCTCAACCACTCCCTTGGTTCCCTTTGGCACAGCATCATCTCCAGTTTCAGCCAACATTGCTGCTGCTGCTGCTAGCATCTCCATTTCTAGTTCTGGATGCCCACCCCCTCTCTTGATTCCCGTTGACGCAAATGCATATCCAGTTTCAGCACACATTCTTGCTTCTGGCTTCTCCTTTCTTGGTCTCCCACGGCCTCTCTTGATCCCCGACGACGCAGCATCTGGCCTCTCCTTTCTTGGCCTCCCACGTCCTCTCTTGATCCCCGCTGACGCAGCATCTCCAGTATCAGGAGCGGATGGTGTGTACATTCTTGGCCTCCCACGCGGTCTCTTGATTCCTGTGGACGCAGCATCAACAGACCAGCATGCTGCTAGTAGCTTCTCTATTATTATTGGCCTCCAACTCCCAGGAGGCCCTCTATGTGTCTCCAGATGAGATGTAGGAGCTAGCATTGGTCTCCCACACCCTACCTTGATCCCCCGCCTTGACGCAGTTGGAGTCGGAGGAGGAGGAGGGTTTGCTTGTCGTGATTGTTGGTCCTTTCTTGGCCTCCCACGGCCTCTCTTGTGCACGGACAACGAATCAACTCCTGGGGATTGCATAGGAGCAGCGTTGCCTCCATTCTGAAGAGTCCAAGCTAGGCCTACGACAATTGGTAGAGCTTCTGACGGCCCAACTGAGGAAGACAGCACAGAGCAAGCAGCATTCCCCGGGGAACCTTGCAGTTGCACACTACTAGTCTTTTCTCCAAGGAGGCTGGTGGTGTGGACAACATCTGGTCCAAGGAGCTGCTCCTTCCATGTGCGGAGGCTGTCATCCTGCTCCTCCTCCTACATTACATAGATGGTAGATCCATTCCATTGTGAGCGATGAGTTAGGGTTCAGAGGCTGAATGAATGGAGTAAAAAAAAGGGTTCAGAGGCTTGTGATGCCTGCCTTGTGGAGCAGGAGGTGGCGTTGGTCCTCCCGCTGATGCTGATCCATGGTCCTTGCTGCATCAATCAAATAAAATAAAATGAAATCAAAACCAAACCAAACGAAATGAAATCTGTTGTAATTACTAATTTAATTTATTTATTACCATTTACCAATAGCAAGCAGGCACATAGGAATAGATCAATATGGTCCTAGAGACAGACATACTAGTAGTAAAATCCCCAATCGAATCATGTAAGTCTCACTAGTTATGTTGCATATATATAGAGAATAAAAGAAGCCGTCTTGTTGCCTCTGGTTGAACGCAGGCCAGGCCGGACCAACATTAAACTTCTTCACAGGGACAATGCTAATTGCTACTACTAGATATTTATTTTTTCTGAAAAAGAAAAAGAAAAAGAAAAAACTGGCATTGCTTCTTCATAATAGTATATATGGAGCAGCAGCCTCTTGTTGATAAATTATTTCTGATTATTATCCGAATGAATGCATCCATCCTGTTATGTTACATATATGTACTACTCCTACAGTAACTCTGTTAAAAAAAACACATATGTAGTGGATAGATAGATAGATAGCAAAGGAAACCCTAACTAGTAGTAGGAGTAAATAAATCAGAAAGAAAGAAAATGGGGAATGAGCTGAGCTGGTAGGGTACCTGCCTCTGAGCCTCAAATCAAATCGGTCTAAAGTCTGGGCGGCGGGGCGGCGGCTTGCAATTGCTGCAGGCAATGGCGGCAGTGGGCATGGAGCGCGGACCAACGGGCCGGGAGAGCGGCGGGACGGAGAGGCAGAGGCGGCTCCTCCTCCTCCTCCTCCTCCTCCTCCTGGTACGGGACGGGCCGGCGCGGCGCCCAAGTGGGGAGTGGGGAGCGGGGAGCGAGCAAGGTCTTCCCCGGAGCAGAGCACACAGATGCTGGCTTTCACGTTTTCCTCTACTCCACCCCTTCCCTTTTTTTTAACACAATACTGCAAGCGTTCATATATGTATATACTAGCAAAAGGGCCCGTGCGTTGCAACGGGAGGAAAAAAATCATAATCTCCAATGATCATGACCACATTTTATTGCATCATCAAGGGCTGGCGACGCCCCCTTCACGGCACGTTTTCCTGGCCTGTTCTCCATCGCGGTTGACCCGCGGATCTCTGTCGCAGTGGCCCTTATTGACTTAGGGCAGCTCGCCTTCCGACGTCCTTTTGGCCCAGATGAGAATGCCGCCTGGCATGACTTGCTCGACTGCATCGCGTTGCACGAGCCTGAGCTTGATGTGGAAGATGATCGCACCAGGTGGCATCTAGAGCCCTCTGCTTTGGCGGCCGCTTAGCCACCCCAGGGAGAGAGACGCCATCATCACCCAGCTTCGCGCGATGGCTCTCCGGATGGCGCCACCGCCTCCCCCACCACCACCTGAGCCGGATTAGCTCCCTAGTCATCGTCGCCACCGCCTTGTTTGTTTGTTTGTGCGTCCCTTGTGTTTGTTTTGGGCTTGTTGTGCTGTGCCCACACCTGAACCAGTGGAGTGAGTTGTGCGTGCGTGTTGGATCTTTGCCCACTGTGGGGTTTGTGTATGTGTGTTGTTCAGATGTTACCTTGTTGACTTTGTGCCTGGTGGTTGCTTTATTTATAAAGCGGGGCGACAGCCTTTTTCGTAAGATAAGCTATTACTTTCAATTTTATATCAATGGTTTATTATGCACTCGTCTTAACCGGCATCAGCAATGCCTAAAGACAATTTATTTTTGTTGGCATGTACTCCCTCCATCATAAAATAAGTGTCTCAAACTTAGTACAACTTTATAAGTGTCTCAAGCTTAGTACAACTTTGTACTAAAGTTGATACAAAGTTAAGACACTTATTTTGGAATGAAAAGAGTAGGTTATATCTTTTTGATACGTGTGTCCTAACCTGTGTTTATATATATAAAAAATTTATAGTTTTTACATCTTAATGGCCAGTCAGTATGGTTTCACGAGGGAGACAAACGGAGCTAAATCTAATTTTGTAACAAAATTATTATGATGACTTTGCAAATTTTAACATGATATGTCGGCTTAGTCTCTGAAAGGTGCTCGTAGTGGTAGGGTCTGTGTCTGCGCGTTCACATGGATGAGTGTATTTAAAAAACAAAATTATCATGCATCAAATCCGGCAACGCGTGCATATAGATTGAATGAACAAACACAAACACATGCGTGCACGCTAAACACTCGATGATTACTTTCCCGTCCTTATACGTACCGCTCTGCCTCCATAGCTACCTTATTATCTTGTTGCCCAATCGTACGTATTCCCTGATCCCCCATCCCATCAAGTGCAAAGAAGCACCCAGGAGAAGGTATACTACTAATCGAGATCATGCATGGAACAACAATACACCAACTGTGTCTGCCTCTCCTCTCTCTCCCTCTCTCTCTGGATTGCTATCTTCTTGTCCCTCAAAAAAAGAGCAGGTTGACACAAATATGGCAATCACCAACATGGCATGAGAATTATTATGACATAAAGAAACAAGAAAAATACTAAATTACATATCTATGCTACATACATAAACAAGGAAACACCTGAAAGAATGCCCAAACAAATACAGCTAGCTAGCTTGCTTGCTTGCTTGCTTCATGTCCAAACAAATATATAATTCATTCACAGACAAGAAAGAAAACAAGAAAGAAAGACCAAACAAATATAGCTAGCTAGCTTGCTGTTCAAACTTGCAATACAAATAATGCAATTCATTTCAAATCTCTATCTCCCTCTCTCTCAAGGACAGACAGACAGACAGACATCATAGTCATTTAGCAACAAAAACACACCCACTTCAGTTCAGTTCAAGTTGAGACTCAAGGAATGAATCCCCTCCCCTCCCCTCCCATAATGCATGATGCATACAGTAAATAATAATCCAACCAACCATAATTAAATTACTTAGTTCTCAGAGCAGAGCAGAGGGACCAACTACTTACTTAACACTAACTATTACAGTTACCATACATATTATTAATAATTTAATTATAATTCTTCCTTCTTCTTCTTCTTCTTCTTCCTTGCGCTCCAGTCCAGTCCAGTCCAGAAAATCACACCTTCCTTGCGCTCAGCTCAGCTCTGCTCAACTAACCACACATCTTTCTGCAGATCCCAGCTTGTCTTCTCCACCCTCCCCCTCCCCCTCCACACGAGGCTTCTTATCAGATTCAACCTTCTCCACATTCTCTGCTTCTGCATTCTCTGCTACTGCACCTGCACGCCCCAGCTTATTAGATGAAGATTCTGTCGCGCCTCCACATGCCGAGGACCACTCGTTGACTTCTCTGAAGTGGCACAAGAACCCAGCTTATCAGAAGAAGCTTCAGTCACACCTCCAGTTCCCTCAACGACAGCGGCATCACCCGCTATTGCCTTCTCTGCAGAAACCGGCGCATCTGCAGTAAGCCCAGTTTCCTCACCGCCACCCAAAGCAGCCACCACACCTTCCTTGGCCTGTGGTGTTTTCTCCCCCTCCCCTGATGATGCCAGACTGCCCTCCTTCTCTTGTTTACCACTGGATTCTCGCACGTATCCAAAAATCCCGCCAGAGGATTTCACGCGCCCAGCTTCAGAGGGCTGGTCGCTGCTCCTGGGCATCGCACGCCTTCTCCTCATCACCATCGACACGATGTCGCCTGCCGACGGCTTCTCCGCCGTCCTTGGGCTCTCCAGCGCAATCTTGCTTCCCATTGACACGGCTTTTCCAGTTCCAGCAGATAATGCATAGTATGATCTTGGGGACTCGAGCGGTCCCTTGATTCCCGTTGACATGGCGTCGTCTGATGCTGGCTTCTCCTTTTTGGGCCTCCCGCGCTTGATCTTTCTCGGCCTCCCGAGCCCTCTCTTGATCCCACCATCTCCAGCTGACCTTGCTACTTTTGCCTTCTTCCTTTCTGTTTCTGTTTCGGCATCTCCACTTTCAGCAGAAATCGCTTCCTCTGGCCTCTCCTTTCTTGGCCTCCCACGCCCTCTCTTGACCCCCGCCGACGCAGAATCTCCAGCTTTTTCACCGGGCGTTGCTGCTCCAGTTTCAGCAGACCTTGCATCTCCAGCATCATCTCCAGTTTCACCAGACATTGCTGCTTCTTCTGGCTTCTCCTTTCTTGGCCTCCCAAGCTTCTTCACCTTTCTAGGCCTTCCAAGCGGTCTCTTGATCCCTGTCGATGCAGCATTTCCACCTTCAGCAGGCGTTGCTCCTCCAGTTTCAGTAGGGGTTACATCTCCAGTTTCAGCATCACCAGTCCCAGCAGGGGTTGCATCTCCAGTTTCAGCAGAGATTGATGCAGGTTGTTTCTCCTTTCTCGGCCTCCCACGCGGTTTCTTGAATCCGGTTGAAGCAGCATCTCCAGCTTCAGCAGGCGTTGCTGCTCCATTTTCATCAGGCGCTGCATCTCCAGTTTCTGTAGACGTTGGTGCTGGCGGTCTCTCCTTTCTCGGCCTCCCACGCGGCCTCTTGATCCCCGCCGACGCACCATCTCCAGTTTTGGCAGGCGTTGCTGCTGCATTTTCATCAGGAGCAGGCGATGCATCTCCAGTTTCAGGAGCAGGCAGTGCATCTCCAGCTTCAGGAGCAGATACTGCTGCATCTCTAGTTTCAGAAGCAGGGGCCACACCTCCAGTTTCAGGGGTAGGCACTGCATCTCCAGCTTCAGGAGCAGGAGTTGCATCTCCGGTTTCAAGAGCAGGCGGTGCATCTCCAGCTTCAGGAGCAGGCGCTGCTGCATCTCCAGTTTCAGAAGCAAGCGTCGCATTTCCAGTTTCAGGAGCAGGTGCTGCTGCATCTCCAGCTTCAGCAGACATTGCTTGTGGTGGTCTCTCCTTTCTCGGTCTCCCACGCGGTTTCTTGATCCCCGTGGACGCACCACCTCCAGCCTCAGCAGGCGCTTTTGATGATCCCTTCTTTCTTGGCCTCCCAAGCGGTTTCTTCATTCCCGTGGACGCAGCAGAGTAAACAAGAGTTCCAGGGGAGCTTGCTGCTGCTGGTGGCCTCTCTATTGTTGGCCTCAGAGACCCTATATTGAGCCCCCTGGACGCAGGCCTAACTGCTGCTGGCGGCGTCGCTATTGTTGTTGGATTCCCAAACCCTTCCTTCAACCACCTCGACACATCTGGAGAGCCTGACTCAGTGTCTGACCCAGTTAGAGAAGAGTCTGACTCTGCGTCTGATTCAGTTTCAGAAGAGTCTGCTTCTGGGACACCATCTTCTGGCTCCTTTCTCGGCCTCCCACGGCCACTCTTGACACCCGTTGACATTCCTTCTGACTCCTTTCTGGGTCTGCCACGGCCTTTCTTGACACCGGTTGACAGCCCTTGTGCATCCTTTCTTGGTCTCCCACGGCCTCTCTTGACACGTGTTGACAGCCCTTGTGCATCCTTTCGCGGCCTCCCACGCCCTCTCTTGGGCGTCGAGAAACCACCTCCTGGGGTTCCATTCTGAAAAGCAGCCAGTGAGGAGCCAAGTTTCTGCTTCTTCCTTGGCCTCCCACGGCCTTTCTTGGTGACTGAGGAATTCGCGGACAGCAGAAGCTTACGAGGACGGCCTGGCCCCCTCTTGCGCTTGCGCTTGCGTGGGCGTCCGCGCTTTGCTCCATGGACGATCAAAGCATATGCACGGGCAGGAGTGTATTCATCATCGTTGTCATCACCACTGCTGTAGTCATCTTCTTCATCATCTTCATCATCATCATCATCACTGGAAGTGGAGTAATCATCATCATCATCACTGCTAATCTGTGACCCTCCAGATTGAGGAACCAAACTGAGATCCGACAAATTCTTGGGCGCAGGGAGTGCCGGAAAGAGGGGCCGGCCACGTCTGCTCCGTAATCCTCCAGAAGATGTATCCAAACTGAGATCCAAATTTTGGTCGTCCTCG
Source organism: Triticum aestivum (assembly GCF_018294505.1). Lineage (NCBI taxonomy): Eukaryota > Viridiplantae > Streptophyta > Magnoliopsida > Poales > Poaceae > Triticum > Triticum aestivum. The sequence continues at coordinate 498,416,666 of NC_057796.1, forward strand.
TTGGTGGGCGGCGCAGGGAGGGGGAGGGGCAGGGTCGGCGACGCGGTGAGGAGGAGACGGGACGACGACTTGCGGGGCCGGCCGCGGCTTTTGGTGTTGGAGGCGGGGAAGACGTAGCAAGCTCTGGCTTCTGATCCGTAGCCGCGGACGACGCCTTGGGAGACGAGGCGGCGGAGGTGGACCTTGAGGAGCTTGTCGTGGGCGGCGGGGAGGCCCTCCTTGAAGCGGCCGAGGATGAAAGCGGCGATGGCGATGCGGCCGGAGGTGCCTCCCAGCTCCGTCAGCGCCTGCTTAATCATCTGCATCGGCATCGGAGATGAGATCCATCCATCCATCCAATTTCAAAAGGGTAAAGGAGCTTGCTTTTGCTTACCTCGGGGTAGGTCGGGTGCGGGCTGCCGTCGGCGTCGGCGTCGGCGTCGGCGGTCGGCGGCGCCGTGGAAGGAGAGGCGACCACCATCTTTCCTTGGCCCTGGTTAGGTTAGGTTAGGTTTTGGGCGGATCAGCGGGAAGCCAAGCTAGAAAGGAAGGGTAAGGGTAGGAGCAAGTGGAAAGAGAGGATCTTTGCTTACCTCGGTGGAGGTAGGGTTCGGGCTGCCGGCGGCGGCGGCAGCGGGAGGCGGCGACGAAGGTGGGGCGACCGCCATGCCTCCTCCTCCTCCTGTTGGGGTAAGGGTTGGAACAGGAGGAGGGGGTGGGGTGGGGGTTGGTGGATCCGGCGGCCGAGCTTGGTTGGCGGCGGGCGGCGGCGGCGAGGGAGAGGCGACCCCCATGGATTTGGATTTGGTGGTGTTGGGTGGATGGATCCGGACGGGAGGACGGGACGGAGGCCGACCTTGCTCACTATTTATTTATATTTTTATGTACCAAAAACAAAAATATATCCAAGGGAGGGAGGGGGAGCCGTTGCTGGGCCTGATGGATGGGCCATCATTCTTTCTTTCACTCACACACCAACAGCCTTCTTCTCTCTTTGAAAAAAAAAGCTCTCCTTTTACCACTTTTTTTTGGCTCAATAAAATTACAACCTTTCTTGGGGACAGACTTTACGGGATCACCCAGGATGAGATGCTCGTCTTCATTGACATGAGCGGACCATTCAACAAGTCTTTGTTGTGAATTGCATCGGCATCAACATGGAGATAGAAAAGGAAGCTATTTATTTTGCTGACAAGGATGAGGCATTTGACATGAGATCTGAAACTGTCAGTTTAGTTTTTTACAACATATACCTGAGGCCAGCCGTGGGTCTTTCCTCCAGTAGCTTAGCTATTACTGCTCCCTAGCGAGAACGTTCGAGTTCCAAGTGGCGCATGGTGCTTGATTTAATTATATTCAAACAACCTTATAATAGAAACTTGGATTTTTTTTCTCCAAATACTAGCTTTTATACTTACAAGAGATAAGAAGATACCTGCCTCTAGCTAGGCTTATATAGCCAGCCAGCCAGCCAGCATCAGCAACAACCCAAGAAAAGAGATGAACAACAGTACAAGAGATGATAGATTGAGCTTCAGGGCTTGAGATTGATGGGTCCGCAAACCAGGCTACCATCATCTAAGGGAACTCTAGAGAAATCATCTACTGACCTCTCACTAATCCACTTAACACCTTTCCTTCTTTTAACCCTAAACCCAGCCCTACATCATCACAAACTGCAAACAAAATCCTTCCACCATACAGCCATTACAAGGACCTCGAATCTGGAAGCTTCTCCACTCGAATTCAGTTCATATAATGCAGTATTACAAGGTAATGTGCAAACGTTGTTTCACCATTCAAGCATTATTTTTTTGTTCCATTCTACTATGCTCCACTTCAAAATGTCAAGTCTAGCTTTTTTGTTTGACACAAAGAAAAAAATAAATATTTAATGCGACTAGGAATTAGAAAATAGCTTCTTCTCCAAACCAGGCCTGGTTTCCTACACATGGACTAGCTTCTTCTCCAAACCAGGCCTGGTTTCAATCAAAGGAAGGCCAGCTGCTCTTTCCTTGGCCTCCCACGCCCTCTCTTTCTCTTCATTACCATCGACACAAAATCACCTGTCGATGGCTTCTCCGTTCTAAGTGCTTCCTTGCTTCCAGTTGACACGACATAACCTGATATTGGATTCTCAAGCGCCCCCTTCATCCCAGTTGACACGGCATCTCCAGCTTCAGTTTCAGCCAACAAGTCTGCTGCTGCTGGCTTCTCTTTTCCTGGCCTCCCACGCCCTCTCTTGATCCCCGCAGACCCAGCGTCAGCAGGCATTGCTGCTGCTGCTGCTGTCTTGTCCTTTCTTGGCCTCCCACGCCCTCTCTTGATCCCCGTTGACGCAGCACCTCCAGTTAATTCAGCAGGCGTTGCATCTCCAGCTTCAGCGGGCCTTGCTGCTGCTGGCATTTCCACTTCTAGTTGCTCACCCCCTCTCTTGATTCCCGTTGACCCAACATCCCCGGCTTCAGCAGATATTGCTGCTGTTGGATTCTCCACTTCCCCTATCTTGATTCCGGCCGATGCAGCATTTCCAGTTTCACCAGACATTGCTGCTGCTGCTGCTGCTGCTGGGTTCTCCTTTATTGGCCAACCATGAGCTGCTCTCTTGACTCCCATCAATGCAGCATCTCCAGTTTGAGGAGCAGGTGCTGCATCTCCAGTTTCAGGAGCGGATGGTCTGTACATTCTTGGCCTCCCGCGCGGTCTCTTGATTACCGACGGCGTAGCATCAACAACAGAGCACCTTGCTGCAGTTTCTGGTGGGTGCTTGTCTATTATTAGTGGCCTCCAACTCCCAGGAGGCCCTGTAGGAGCTAGCATTGGTCTCCCACACCCTACCTTGATCCCCCGCCGCCTTGACGCAGGTGGAGTTGGAAGAGTCTTTGTTGTTGCTTCCTGTGATCTTGATTGTTGGTCCTCCTTTCTCGGCCTCCCACGCCCTCTCTTGATCTTGATCTTGATGATGCCACCGGTTGACGGTGGATCATCTCCTGCTCCCGGTGAGGGTGAGGGTGAGGGTGAGGGTGAGGGGGACGGCGGCGCAACTTGGTGTAGCTTCCTTGGTCTCCCACGGCCTCGCTTAGTCACCGAGTAAGCTGCATCCCCAGATAGAGATAGCACAGACCCCTTTCCCTTTGCAGCAGCACCAGAATGCTCTCCCTTTACAGGAGCAGGAGCAGGAGCAGGACAGGGTTCTCCAGGCGTTGCAGCAGCAGTGGTGGTGTGAGCAGACAGCATAACCACAACCTTCTTCCGCGGGCGGCCCCGGCCCCGCTTCTCTCCCAGCACAGGAACAGGCACATGCACATGCACAGGCAGAGGCGTGTAGGCAGCATCATCTTCGTCCTCCTCCTCCTCACTGCTACTGCTACTGCTACTCTGGAGGAAGTGGAACCTCCCAGTTGATGGATCATCCGAATCGGAATCGGGACTGTTACTCTCCGGTGGCCTGGTCGGCGAGTGGTGGGAGGAGAAGAAGTAGGAGAATCCGGAGGTGCAGAGGAGGCCCTCGGCGACGAGGCGGCGGAGGTGGGCGGAGAGGAGCGCGTCGTGGCTGACGGGGAGGCCGGTGAAGCGCGCGGCGATGAATCCGGCGATGGCGGAGCGGGCGGAGGCGCCTCCCAGCTGGGCGAGCGCGTAAGTAATCATCTGCAAGATAGAAAAAGTAGCAAGATCTATCTGTCAGCGGGGAGGGAAGCGAGATTGGAGAGCAAAGGAAAGGTGTTAGCGACACCTCCAAGGAGAGGAGAGGAGAGGAGAGGGAGCTTGCGTTGGTGTAGGTCGGATGGGGGCGGCCGGGTGCGGCGGCGGGCGGCGCCGCCGACGCCATTGTCCGTCCGTCCTCTGCTTCCTTCGTTCCTTCCTTCCCTTGGAGTTGGAGTCCTCCGCCGAGGCTGATTGATTCTCTTTTCTCTTTGGGTTAATAATAATAATAGGATTGCTGGGCCGGATGGATATGGATGGATGGATGGATTGATGGGCCCACCTAGAAATATTGGGGAGAGGAGAGGAAACCTAGATTTTTTTTTACTCCACCCTAGAGCCCAAGTGGATCCCTCGCTAGTCCTTGGGGAGAGTGAAGCAAAGTGCATTATTTGTTTCATTTTGCTAGTCCAAATGTAAATGTTGATGTACATGTTCAAAACTACTAATTACTACTATGACAAAAAGGCAGGCATAGCAAATTTTGACTTGTCATTTTTTGCTTTTCGAGTGACAGTGACGACTGTCATTCAATGTAAACATCTGTCCGTATAGGATTGTATGTATAAATATAAATAGTCATAATAGGGGCATGTTGTTGTTCACCAAGGCAAGGCAAATTCAGTTAGAAAACACAAGTTTGTCGCACCAATATATATCTTATCTTACCATAGGTAGGATATGAAGAGGCAACTCATCATATATGTATGCATGCATGCAAAAGGAAGACATTTTTAACCCATTCTTTTCTACCACTCATAATGAATTGATGCCGAACCAAAAATGCTGCATCTTTCCTTCTTACAATCATCAACCATAGAACAAAATGAAACGGTGTAAGAACAACATTACCAAAAACCTGGTGTTAGAGGCCCAAATCAGATTAGGAAAAATTAATTGACGCAACAGTTTACATGTCAAACATACATACGGTTAAAGCCACATTTATATTTCTTTCTTTCTTTCTTTCTTTCTTTCTTTCTTTCTTTATGCATACTCTACCACATTATTTAATTTGCTTAAGACAACGATATGTGAAAAACAAGCAAACCATGTGACAGATTTGCACTTGAGTTTAACATCTACTTATACAACACTATGACCAACATTTATCCTCTCCAGAAATTAAAAAGAAAATAAATAAATAAATAAAGGGACATTACAGAGTACCCATTAAATAGCGAGCGAGCGCCTACAGTTTCAGTTTCAGTTTCAGCTACAGGTGCCTTCTCTGTTTGTTTTACACTCAAGGATCAAACACATATATGGGTTCGTATTAGCTAGTGACCATTGCTTTAGGCCGTTAGAGCAACTTCAATGGGGCGACCTATTTCGTCCACCCGCGTCCGTTTTTCGTCTGCGGGCGACCCATTCCAGGCTCAATTTTGAGCCGAATTTGCCTCGATGCGGACACGAGACGGACGCGCGCGCGCCTACTCCTCTCCCCGGGCCCGCCGGTCGGTGGCAGCCACCAACATTTTCTCCCATTTTCCCCAAAAACGCTCCCGCCCGCGCGCGCCCCCGCCCCCCAACCAGCCATGGAGGACGCCATCGACCTCGACCTCGACGCCGCTGCCGGCCTCGCCTCCCTCGCCTCGTCCGACATCGTCGCCCCCTCCGGGAAAGGCAAGCCTCGTGCCCCGCGCAAGACTGCCGCCGCGACCAAGCCGAAGAAGGCGCTGACGCCCGAACAGCGGGCAAGGGAGTCGGCCAAGAGGAAGGGCCGGAGGCATGCCGCGGACGCGAGGGATGAGGCCGCCGCGCAGGCCGCCGCCGTCGCCGCCGCGCAGCAGGAGTTCACCAACGCCCGCGTCGCCGCGGCAACGAGGGAGGCGCTCTACATGCTAGGTGTAAACCCTAGCCAGCACAACGTCCTCCAAGCCGCCGTCGCGGCGGCCAGCACCGGCTCGTCGGTGTTTCCTCAGATGGTGCTGCCCGACTCACCCCACGCGTCGGCTTGCAACCCGGTCCCCGGCTTCCACGTCTACCCGCAGGCCTCCTGCCTCTCCGGGGAGTGCTCACCCGACGTGAGCGTCGTCGCGCCTTCCACACCCGCGCCCGCGCCCATCGACCTCAACGCCACCCCGGTGGTCGGTGGCTCGTCGTCCGGCGGCATGAGGAAACGCGCGCGACAGACGCCGGCCGGCGGGCTCCCGGACGCCCGTAACCTGTTCGAGGAAATGCCGTCCGCCATCGATGAGGACTACATGCAAAACCTCATCTTCGAGGGTGGTGCGCCGGGCGCTGGCTACGATCCCGACAAGACACAAAGCCAGGACGGCCGTGGGGCGTTCACGCCGGCCGCTGGCTATGATCCCGATTAGGCGGCCTTCATGCGTGATCAGGTCGGCATCGACCTGGACGGCTTCCCCCCTCGACCACGAGTTCCGGAGGACTATGGGCTAGAGAAAGAGGACGAGTGCGACATCGAAGTGGAGCTTTTGTTCGAGGACGAGCTCGCCAACCAAACCGCCGGTCCTAAGCCGAAGCGCAAGAGCAAGCGCACGAAGGCGTACACAGCTGTCGAGGACAAGCTTCTTTGCGAGTGTTGGCGAGACATTGGACAAGACCCAAAGACGGGCGCCGAGCAAAAGCATTCGACCTTTTGGACTCGTGTGCACCGCGAGTTTCATGAGCGCAAGAAGTTTCCACCTTACCAATTTGTGAGCACGCGCGGGTGGGTCTCCATTTCCAAGCGGTGGAGGGTGATCCAACAAGAGTGCAACAAGTTTTGCGCCACCCTTGAGAGCGTCAAGGCCCGCCCCGTGAGCGGCATCGGCATGCAAGACATGGTATGATAGCAAGCAAGCCGCCCTCTTTTGTGCCATCAAGATCATCCTTTTACGTCTTCATTTGCTATCACTTGCCCATATGCTTGCATGGAAACATTTTGTAGGCATTTCAAGCTTTGGAGGCATTCAAGGTTCAACACAATGGCAAGTGCTTCAACCTCTCCCATTGCTATCGGGTCATCAGGGACGAAGAGAAGTTCAAGGCACAATATGCCGCACTCAAGGCACGTGGGGGGAAGGGCGCCGTGGAGGATGTTGGGGAGGGCGAACCGGCACGGCCGCGGGGGAAGACCAACTCCAAGAAGGAGGACAAGCGAGATGCGGCCACCAACGCCTTGATCGCAAGCGTGGACGGCATGATGAATAAGAAGGACTCAAGGGAGGAGGAGCGCCGGCGTTTCAAGGCGGAGCAAATGGATGCTTTCATGGAGATCCAAAGGAGGAGGCTTGATCTTGACGCCGAGAAGCAAGCCAAGATGTTCGAGCTCGAGGTGGAGAAGCAAGCCAAGATGCTAGAGATCGAGGCCGCCAACGCCAAGACAAAGGCGAAAGAAGTGGCTCTTGCAAGCATGATGACCGGGGTGGAGATCATGAAGGTGGATCTCAACACCTTGTCACCAAGGAAGAGGCCGTGGTTCGAAAAGATGCAGGCCGACATGCTCAAGTTCGACGACGAGTGATCTATGGCGTCGAGGGCCATCTTTTTTGTATGCCGGCAGGTGTGCCGGCATGACCACGGGAGCCGCGATGGCGTGGTCGAACTCAAGTCCCATCATTTTTGTGTGTGCTGGCATGTGTGCTGGCCGGCTGGTGAGTGCGCCAGCATGAACTGTGGTATTTTCTGAAGCCGACACTGTATGCCGGCGTTGGCATGGTGACGGCATGAGACATGGCCGCTGGCATGATCGGCTGCCGGCCTTTTTTATTTAAAAGTTGAATGCGGACATGAAATAGGTCGACGCATTGCCGACCTAAATGTAAAACTGGGCGGACGCCGGGCGGGCGGCCGACCTAAACGGACAAAAAGCGGACAAATGCGCCGTTCGTTTGGATCGCCCCATTGGAGTTGCTCTTAGGGCCCTTACATTATTCTCTCTCTATCTTCTTAGCTGCACTGCCTTAGAACAAATATATATGGTTCAAAATAAAATTCTGCTGAATAAGCACCTAGCTAGCAAAATAGTAAAATAAGAGAGCTTAAAAAATGCATACAGCCTGGCATACAAACACAGTTATACAAGTGCTAGAGGTATGCAAGGACCATGGTGCCGTCAATGATTGTCGCTCTCATTATTATACCTACCTGTGTCACTGAGATTGCACACGTGTAAATCGACCAAGCCATGTACCGTGTCACACGTGGAATGTAATAAAAAGGGTCTTTTACATTTGTGTCCCTAACTCGAACCTACTACTCACATTTGCCCCTAATTCGAAAGTCTTCTTAAAAATGCCCCTCCACCATTAGGTGCCCTTACAGAAATGCCCTTCTGCGCCGTTACCGTCCAGTCAAAGGGCTTTGACCGTCCTGAAAAAAATAGCAAAAAAATCTAAAAAATCTGAAATTTTGTGGGATAAAGATACTCAGGTTCACAAGATGCATGCAAATTTTCGTGTTGTTTGGACATTCTAGGAGGTCGTCGCAAAGAAAAAACAGGAAATATATATGCTTGTGAATAGTAAATTCAAAAAAATTGCAAGAAAATTCAAAAAATTATGAATATTTTTGGCATCAAAGAGGCTCGGGTCTGCAAATTTTTGTTGTGTTTAGACACTGTAGGAGCTCGCGGAGAAAAAAACAAAATTTGGCTCGGGAAAAAACTTTGGAAAAAATAACTATTTTGTTTTTTTCTAGAACTCCTCGCATGTCATTTGATCACAAAAACTTGCAAGCACCTTGTCCAGCCAAGCCTCTTTGATACCAAAAAATTTCATATTTTTTTGAAACTTTTTGGTATTTTATTTCAAATGTACTGTTCACAAGAGTACAGATTAACTGTTTTTCCTCGCCACGAGCTCCTGGAATGTCCAAATAGCAAGAAAATTTGCACGTACCTTGCGCACAAAATTTTAGATTTTTTTTGCTATTTTTTTAGGACGGTCAAAGCTCTTTGACTGGACGGTAACGGTGCAGAAGGGCATTTCTGTAAGGGCACCTAACGGCGGAGGGGCATTTTTGAGCAGGCTTTCGAATTAGGGGTATATCTGATTAGGTGGTTCGAGTTAGGGATAGAAATGCAAATGGTCCTAATAAAAACATATACTGTAGTATTAAAAAGACAAATGTTTGGGATGCAAGAAAGAATAAACATGGAACACTACACTTTTGGAGCAGCGATCGATCATCTTAATTATTGTACTCACACTCAAATTTTTTTTTCTTTTCAATTTACACTCAAAAGAGTAAAGTGTTCCGATCTTAGTTTAAACTAAAATGTTGACGCCAAAAACAAAATGACACCCAAAACCAGAAAACACATCTAGCTAACCTGGCTCTGGCTATATGAATCATGGTGCAGAACAAATCATGGTTTTCCATAGCCAAATTAAACATACCAACTACTAACTTGTAAACATATCAAACATATAAACTAAGATTAATTAGTACGTACCAACTCTGTTTAGGAGCAGAGGGTGTAGATGATTGGAAAGAAACCCAATCTTGGTTCCCAACTAAATCGAACAATTAATCAGTAACATAAAAGAAGTGCTATATCAACAATGTGAGAAGATCCTTCATGTCACAAAGTCTAGAGAAGGAGCCTTTGAGACAGCACCATCACCATGGAGAGCTAGCGGCGTCGCCATATCCATATGCATGGGGGAGAGCGCGGTGGAGAAAAGCCCAACAGATGCCAAGAAAATCACACGACGGCCAGCTCCCCAAGCCGACAGAAACCAAGTAGCCCAATGAGAAAGGAAAACATACCCCCCACATCCCCAACTAATACACGTGTCAACCAATGATTAATAATCACTAACAGTTAGTAGTAAAGAAACTCCAACACATAAATAAAAGAACTTAACGGGAAACAGAGAGAGAATCTAGTACTAGTACTATATAGGAGTATGTGATATGAATTTGACACCAGAAATAATAACCAAGGCAACTAAGATTTAGCAAACAAGCATGTACAGCTACAAGCATCAACCGAGCACTCACTGTGATTAGACCAAAATCACACCTACCTACTACAGCTAGCCTCGACAGGAGCGGCATTCTCTACAGAAACCGGTGCGCATCCATCCAGCGTCTTCAAGTCTGGTTTCCTTCTTGTCCCCCGAACCTACGGCATCTTCTTCTTCTTCTTCGCTCTGTTGTTTGCAAACATCCCACCAGACGGGTCCCAGTTCCAAAGACTTTTTCTTCTTCAACCCTAGGCCTGGTTTCCTCCCCTCCCTCCTCCACTTGTTGTTTGTTTGGGGACGACGACTAGCTTCGGTTTCAAAGCCCGGCCCGCACTCTCTATTCATCACCATCGACACAATATATATCACGGGCTGATGGTCTTGGAATTGGATTCTCTTCTCAAGCGGTCCCTTCATTCCCGTTCTCCATCTCCATCTTCAGCTGCTGCTGGATTATACTTTCTTGGCCTCTCACGCCCCCTCTTGATCCCCGCCGATGCAGAATCAGGCTTCTCCTTTCTTGGCCTCCCACGTACGCCCTCTCTTGATCCCGGCCGGCCGACGCAGCATCCCCAGCTTGAGCAGACATTGCTGCTGCTGGCTTCTCCTTTCTTGGCCTCCCTCCCACGTGGTCTCTCTCTTGATTCCCGCTAAAGCAGCGCCTCCAGTTTCAGCAGGCATTGCATCTCCAGCTTCAGCAGGCATTGGCATTTCCGTTTCAAAGTCCAGCTGCTCTGTCCTTAGCCTCCCTCCCGCTCCCGCACTGTAACACCCCGGATGTAACTTTTCATATTTGTAACTCCAACTCTTGCCATTTTCGGCCATGTGTTATGATATTCCCTTCGTGGTCGGGTTTTGTCTTTCGTTTTGCATTTTGTTCATGTCATGCATCTCATATCATGTCATCATGTGCATTGCATTTGCATACGTGTTCGTCTCATGCATCCGAGCATTTTTTCCGTTGTCCGTTTTGCAATCCGGCGCTCCCATCTCCTCCGGCGCACCCCTCTTGTTTTCTTTCGTGAGCGGGTGTCAAACGTTCTCGGAATGGACCGAGGCTTGTCAAGTGGCCTTGGTATACCACCGGTAGACCACCGGTCAAGTTTCGTTCCATTTGGAGGTCGTTTGGTACTCCAACGGTTAACCGGGTAACCGCAGATGCCTTCTGTGTATTGCAGCAAAACCCTCTCTCTAAACAGCCCAAAACTCCTCTAAGTCACTTCCATGCTGTAGGTCGTTCGATCACGATCGTGTGGGCGAAAACTTATTTGGAGCCTCCTAGCTCCCTCTACCTATATATACACCTCCCCCTCCGAATACGTTCGCAGATCAACCCTAGCATATTTTCCCGCCGCCGCCGGACACGTCCATACCCCGCCGGACGAAGCCCCGCAGCCACTCCGAGCACGCCACGTGGCAGCCCGCCGCTGCCCGTACCCCGCGCCGCCGCGGCCCGCCGAGGCTGGGGGCCGGCCCCC
>NC_057796.1:498428232-498448498 GCF_018294505.1 Triticum aestivum
GCGGCTCCCCGCCGCCCGTCGCCCGCGACCCCGCCGCCTCCTCTCCTTCCTCCGGCCTCGCCCCGCCCGCTGCTCCGGCAACCGCCCCGGCGAGCCGCCCCGTCGAGCGTCGAGCTCCTTCGGCCGATCCAGATCCAGTCAACGACGGGAGGTTGACTTCTATCTCCCCCGAAATATTTCCAAGTCCTATGCATTTTGCAGTATATTGCTATGTTCAACGCATCATAACTCTCTGCATATAGCTCCGTTTCGTGCGTGTAATATGTTAAAATGTTCGTCTCGGATGCTCTGCATTTTGTTCAATTGCACCATGTTCTTTAGAGTCCATCTTGATGCCCAAATCTCTGGTGCAAGAGTGCTAGTTGCTGTTGTCTGCTGTTACTTAGCAGAACTTGGTGATTTGTTATTTTTGTATCATTTAATCTGTGCATCTTATGGGCATGAGCTCTACATGTGTTTTGTTGTATGACATGCTATCTTTCCAGTGGTGTATGCCATGTATTTTTGTGATCTCTGTGGTGACTAGCACAAGCATGCAAACTAGGCCCCGTAATGTTTCTGATTTCAGGGACAGTATTTTCTCTAAGTCTGTCTGCTGTTATTTTGTTGCCATGTAAACTTGATGATACAGAGAGATCCATGCATATTTTGGAGATGTTCAGTAAGGATGTTTTATATATATTATTGTAATTGATCCATTCCTGCCCTTGTTTGCAATTATGGAGTGCCATAGCATGACTCAATCTTGCTCTACTTTTGCTATAAAATATTTCTGGCAGATTGTTTACGTGTTATTCAATTTTGCTAAGCTTGTTGTAGTTGTTTCATTCATGCCATGTATTTTATCTTGCCATGGATATCTTCATAAACATGCCATCTTGCTGTAGGTATGCTAGTTTTGTCATGCATTGTTTTGTGGTGAGTGCATCAAGCTCACCAAGATACCTTCATATTATAGTTTCTGCCATGCTCTGTTTTTCTGCTAAGTCTGAAACCTGTTAACGAAACTTGCTATGTTCACATGGTTGCCATAATATCTTCTGGTCCTTTTTGGCTTATGGTCAGTAAGGGACTTTTGTCATATGAATTTAGTAGTATACTGCCATTCCTTGTTTTACCATGTTAAGTTTCTGTAGCATGTTGATTTCATGCTCTGAACATTGCTACCTGATGCTGTTTCAGGCATGTCTAGTAATTTCACCAAGTCTGTGAACCTGTTATCTTTTGCACTTTTGCCATGCTTGTTTGAACCTGTTATGTTGTGATCTAGCCGTAGCTCAGTGTTAATCTTTTGTCAAGCATCTCCTGTAGTTTACTATCATATGCTTTGTTGCTATGTTGGAGTGCTGTAGTATTGTTACTTGTTGCATTTTAAGTGCTATCTTGCTGTTAATCGCAGATTCGTGTCATTTTTGTTTTGCTTGCCATTTGCAAACCGTGCATCCGTTTCCGGTGATCTTTATATCGATTTCAACCAAAATCATCTCATCTTTCCAGTGGCATGCTTGGTTTGTCAAGTTATTGCCTTGTTCATCATTTTTCGTCCGGAGCACGCATATGCATCACATATCATATCTTGCATATCATTCATGTATTGCATCATGTTGCTTGTGCATTTCCCGTGATTGATTGTGGTTCCGTTGCTTGTGTTCTTGTCTTGGGTAGAACCGGGAGACGAGTTCGTGAACGAGGAACCTGTTGAGTACGCTTACGATGATCAAGCTTTCGACAACTCTGAGAACCTTGCAGGCAAGATGACCATACCCTCGAAATCACTTCTATCTTTGCTTTGCTAGTTGTTCGTTCTATTGCCATGCTGCGCTACCTACCACTTGCTATATCATGCCTTCTATATTGCCATGTCAGCCTCTAACCATCCTTTCCTAGCAAACCGTTGTTTGGCTAAGTTACCGCTTTTGCTCAGCCCTTCTTTTAGCGTTGCTAGTTGCAGGTGAAGATGAAGTTGGTTCCATGTTGGAACATGGATATGTTGGGATATCAAAATATCTCTTATTTAATTAATGCATCTATATATTTGGTAAAGGGTGGAAGGCTCGGCCTTATGCCTGGTGTTTTGTTCCACTCTTGCCGCCCTAGTTTTCTGTCTTACCGGTATTATGTTCCTTGAGTTTGCGTTCCTTACGCGGTTGGGTGATTTATGGGACCCCCCTTGACAGTTCGCCTTGAATAAAACTCCTCCAGCAAGGCCCAACCTTGGCTTTACCATTTGCCACCTAAGCCTTTTCCCCCGGGTTTTCGCGAGCCCGAGGGTCATCTTTATTTAAACCTCCGGGCCAGTGCTCCTCCGAGTATTGGTCCAACCTGTCAGTCGCCGGTGGCCACCAGGGGCAACTCTGGGCTCGCCTATCAGAAGCTTGGACAATCCGGTGTGCCCTGAGAACGAGATATGTGCAGCTCCTATCGGGATTTGTCGGCACATTCGGGTGGCTTTGCTGGTCTTGTTTTACCATTGTCGAAATGTCTTTTAAACCGGGATTCCGAGACTGATCAGATCTTTCCGGGAGAAGGTTTATCCTTTGTTGACCGTGAGAGCTTATGATGGGCTAAGTTGGGACACCCCTGCAGGGTATTATCTTTCGAAAGCCGTGCCCGCGGTTATGAGGCAGATGGGAATTTGTTAATGTCCGGTTGTAGAGAATTTGTCACTTGACTTAATTAAAATACATCAACCGCGTGTGTATCCGTGATGGTCTCTTCTCGGCGGAGTCCGGGAAATGAACACGGTTTGAGTTATGAATGACGTAAGTAGGAGTTCAGGATCACTTCTTGGTCATTGCTAGATGACGAGCGTTCCGTTGCTTCTCTTCTCGCTCTCTTTTGCGTACGTTAGCCACCATATATGCTTAGTGCCTGCTGCAGTTCCTCCTCATTACACATGCTTTCCTACAAGCTTAAATAGTCTTGATCTCGCGGGTGTGAGATTGATGAGTCCTCGTGACTCACAGATTCTACCAAAACAGTTGCAGGTGCCGACGATGCCAGTGCAGATGATGAGATCGACCTCAAGTGGGAGTTCGATGAGGAACGTGGTCGTTACTATGTGTCTTTTCCTGATGATCAGTAGTGGAGCCCAGTTGGGACGATCGGGGATCTAGCATTTGGGGTTATCTTATTTTCATTTGGATCTTGACCGTAGTCGGTCTATGTGTGTATTTTGGATGATGTATGAATTATATTTATGTATTGTGTGAAGTGGCGATTGTAAGCCAACTCTTTATCCCATTCTTGTTCATTACATGGGATTGTGTGAAGATGACCCTTCTTGCGACAAAACCACAATGCGGTTATGCCTCTAAGTCGTGCCTCGACACGTGGGAGATATAGCCGCATCGTGGGCGTTACACGCACCCTCTCTTCATCACCATGGACACAATATCACCTGCTGATGGCTTGTGCATTCTTGGATTCTCAAGTTCATCTCCAGTTTTGACGGGCATTGGCCTGTACATTCTTGGCCTCCCACGCGGTCTCTTGACTCGTGGCGATGCAGATGCAGCAGGAGGATCGACAGACCACCTTGCTGGTGGTAGCCGATTCTCTATTATCATTGGCCTCGGAGGCCCTCCGTGTGTCTCCAGATGAGATGTAGGAGCTAGCATTGGTCTCCCGCACCCTAGCTTGAACCCCCACCTTGACGACGCAGGTGGAGTTGGAGGAGGCATTGTTGCTTCCGATTGTTGCTCCTCCTTTCTCGGCCTCCCACGCCCTCTCTTGATGATACCACCAGTTGACAATGGAGTTGGGGGAGGCTCTGCTGCTGCTTCACCAGTTGACACGGTTGGAGTTGGAGGATGCTTTGCTGCTTGTGATTGTTGGTCCTCCTCCTTTCTCGGCCTCCCACGCCATCTCTTGATGATACCACCAGTTGATGGAGATGGGGACGGCCCATCTTTGTGTAGCTTCCTTGGTCTCCCACGGCCTCGGCATTCTCTACATAAACCGGTGCGCATCCAGCGTCTTCAAGTCTGGTTTCCTTCTTGTCCCCCGAACCTACGGCATATTCTTCTTCTTCGCTCTGTTGTTTGCAAACATCCCACCAGACGAGACCCAGTTCCAAAGACTTTTTCTTCTTCAACCCTAGGCCTGGTTTTCTCCCCTCCCTCCTCCACTTGTTGTTTGGGGACGACGACTAGCTTCTGTCATGTCTCCAAACCAGGTTTCAAAGCCCGGCCCGCACTCTCTATTCATCACCATCGACACAATATATATCACGGGCTGATGGTCTTGGAATTGGATTCTCTTCTCAAGCGGTCCCTTCATTCCCGTTCTCCATCTCCATCTTCAGCTGCTGCTGGATTATACTTTCTTGGCCTCTCACGCCCCTCTTGATCCCCGCCGATGCAGAATCAGGCTTCTCCTTTCTTGGCCTCCCATGTATGCCCTCTCTTGATCCCGGTCGGCCGACGCAGCATCCCCAGCTTGAGCAGACATTGCTGCTGCTGGCTTCTCCTTTCTTGGCCTCCCTCCCACGTGGTCTCTCTCTTGATTCCCGCTAAAGCAGCGCCTCCAGTTTCAGCAGGCATTGCATCTCCAGCTTCAGCAGGCATTGGCATTTCCGTTTTAAAGTCCAGCTGCTCTGTCCTTAGCCTCCCTCCCGCTCCCGCACCCTCTCTTCATCACCATGGACACAATATCACCTGCTGATGGCTTGTGCATTCTTGGATTCTCAAGTTCATCTCCAGTTTTGACGGGCATTGGCCTGTACATTCTTGGCCTCCCACGCGGTCTCTTAACTCGTGGCGATGCAGATGCAGCAGGAGGATCGACAGACCACCTTGCTGGTGGTAGCCGATTCTCTATTATCATTGGCCTCGGAGGCCCTCCGTGTGTCTCCAGATGAGATGTAGGAGCTAGCATTGGTCTCCCGCACCCTAGCTTGAACCCCCACCTTGACGACGCAGGTGGAGTTGGAGGAGGCATTGTTGCTTCCGATTGTTGCTCCTCCTTTCTCGGCCTCCCACGCCCTCTCTTGATGATACCACCAGTTGACAATGGAGTTGGGGGAGGCTCTGCTGCTGCTTCACCAGTTGACACGGTTGGAGTTGGAGGATGCTTTGCTGCTTGTGATTGTTGGTCCTCCTCCTTTCTCGGCCTCCCACGCCATCTCTTGATGATACCACCAGTTGATGGAGATGGGGACGGCCCATCTTTGTGTAGCTTCCTTGGTCTCCCACGGCCTCGGCATTCTCTACATAAACCGGTGCGCATCCAGCGTCTTCAAGTCTGGTTTCCTTCTTGTCCCCCGAACCTACGGCATATTCTTCTTCTTCGCTCTGTTGTTTGCAAACATCCCACCAGACGAGACCCAGTTCCAAAGACTTTTTCTTCTTCAACCCTAGGCCTGGTTTTCTCCCCTCCCTCCTCCACTTGTTGTTTGGGGACGACGACTAGCTTCTGTCATGTCTCCAAACCAGGTTTCAAAGCCCGGCCCGCACTCTCTATTCATCACCATCGACACAATATATATCACGGGCTGATGGTCTTGGAATTGGATTCTCTTCTCAAGCGGTCCCTTCATTCCCGTTCTCCATCTCCATCTTCAGCTGCTGCTGGATTATACTTTCTTGGCCTCTCACGCCCCTCTTGATCCCCGCCGATGCAGAATCAGGCTTCTCCTTTCTTGGCCTCCCATGTATGCCCTCTCTTGATCCCGGTCGGCCGACGCAGCATCCCCAGCTTGAGCAGACATTGCTGCTGCTGGCTTCTCCTTTCTTGGCCTCCCTCCCACGTGGTCTCTCTCTTGATTCCCGCTAAAGCAGCGCCTCCAGTTTCAGCAGGCATTGCATCTCCAGCTTCAGCAGGCATTGGCATTTCCGTTTTAAAGTCCAGCTGCTCTGTCCTTAGCCTCCCTCCCGCTCCCGCACCCTCTCTTCATCACCATGGACACAATATCACCTGCTGATGGCTTGTGCATTCTTGGATTCTCAAGTTCATCTCCAGTTTTGACGGGCATTGGCCTGTACATTCTTGGCCTCCCACGCGGTCTCTTAACTCGTGGCGATGCAGATGCAGCAGGAGGATCGACAGACCACCTTGCTGGTGGTAGCCGATTCTCTATTATCATTGGCCTCGGAGGCCCTCCGTGTGTCTCCAGATGAGATGTAGGAGCTAGCATTGGTCTCCCGCACCCTAGCTTGAACCCCCACCTTGACGACGCAGGTGGAGTTGGAGGAGGCATTGTTGCTCCTCCTTTCTCGGCCTCCCACGCCCTCTCTTGATGATACCACCAGTTGACAATGGAGTTGGGGGAGGCTCTGCTGCTGCTTCACCAGTTGACACGGTTGGAGTTGGAGGATGCTTTGCTGCTTGTGATTGTTGGTCCTCCTCCTTTCTCGGCCTCCCACGCCATCTCTTGATGATACCACCAGTTGATGGAGATGGGGACGGCCCATCTTTGTGTAGCTTCCTTGGTCTCCCACGGCCTCGGCATTCTCTACATAAACCGGTGCGCATCCAGCGTCTTCAAGTCTGGTTTCCTTCTTGTCCCCCGAACCTACGGCATATTCTTCTTCTTCGCTCTGTTGTTTGCAAACATCCCACCAGACGAGACCCAGTTCCAAAGACTTTTTCTTCTTCAACCCTAGGCCTGGTTTTCTCCCCTCCCTCCTCCACTTGTTGTTTGGGGACGACGACTAGCTTCTGTCATGTCTCCAAACCAGGTTTCAAAGCCTGGCCCGCACTCTCTATTCATCACCATCGACACAATATATATCACGGGCTGATGGTCTTGGAATTGGATTCTCTTCTCAAGCGGTCCCTTCATTCTCGTTCTCCATCTCCATCTTCAACTGCTGCTGGATTATACTTTCTTGGCCTCTCACGCCCCTCTTGATCCCCGCCGATGCAGAATCAGGCTTCTCCTTTCTTGGCCTCCCATGTATGCCCTCTCTTGATCCCGGTCGGCCGACGCAGCATCCCCAGCTTGAGCAGACATTGCTGCTGCTGGCTTCTCCTTTCTTGGCCTCCCTCCCACGTGGTCTCTCTCTTGATTCCCGCTAAAGCAGCGCCTCCAGTTTCAGCAGGCATTGCATCTCCAGCTTCAGCAGGCATTGGCATTTCCGTTTTAAAGTCCAGCTGCTCTGTCCTTAGCCTCCCTCCCGCTCCCGCACCCTCTCTTCATCACCATGGACACAATATCACCTGCTGATGGCTTGTGCATTCTTGGATTCTCAAGTTCATCTCCAGTTTTGACGGGCATTGGCCTGTACATTCTTGGCCTCCCACGCGGTCTCTTAACTCGTGGCGATGCAGATGCAGCAGGAGGATCGACAGACCACCTTGCTGGTGGTAGCCGATTCTCTATTATCATTGGCCTCGGAGGCCCTCCGTGTGTCTCCAGATGAGATGTAGGAGCTAGCATTGGTCTCCCGCACCCTAGCTTGAACCCCCACCTTGACGACGCAGGTGGAGTTGGAGGAGGCATTGTTGCTCCTCCTTTCTCGGCCTCCCACGCCCTCTCTTGATGATACCACCAGTTGACAATGGAGTTGGGGGAGGCTCTGCTGCTGCTTCACCAGTTGACACGGTTGGAGTTGGAGGATGCTTTGCTGCTTGTGATTGTTGGTCCTCCTCCTTTCTCGGCCTCCCACGCCATCTCTTGATGATACCACCAGTTGATGGAGATGGGGACGGCCCATCTTTGTGTAGCTTCCTTGGTCTCCCACGGCCTCGGCATTCTCTACATAAACCGGTGCGCATCCAGCGTCTTCAAGTCTGGTTTCCTTCTTGTCCCCCGAACCTACGGCATATTCTTCTTCTTCGCTCTGTTGTTTGCAAACATCCCACCAGACGAGACCCAGTTCCAAAGACTTTTTCTTCTTCAACCCTAGGCCTGGTTTTCTCCCCTCCCTCCTCCACTTGTTGTTTGGGGACGACGACTAGCTTCTGTCATGTCTCCAAACCAGGTTTCAAAGCCCGGCCCGCACTCTCTATTCATCACCATCGACACAATATATATCACGGGCTGATGGTCTTGGAATTGGATTCTCTTCTCAAGCGGTCCCTTCATTCTCGTTCTCCATCTCCATCTTCAGCTGCTGCTGGATTATACTTTCTTGGCCTCTCACGCCCCTCTTGATCCCCGCCGATGCAGAATCAGGCTTCTCCTTTCTTGGCCTCCCATGTATGCCCTCTCTTGATCCCGGTCGGCCGACGCAGCATCCCCAGCTTGAGCAGACATTGCTGCTGCTGGCTTCTCCTTTCTTGGCCTCCCTCCCACGTGGTCTCTCTCTTGATTCCCGCTAAAGCAGCGCCTCCAGTTTCAGCAGGCATTGCATCTCCAGCTTCAGCAGGCATTGGCATTTCCGTTTTAAAGTCCAGCTGCTCTGTCCTTAGCCTCCCTCCCGCTCCCGCACCCTCTCTTCATCACCATGGACACAATATCACCTGCTGATGGCTTGTGCATTCTTGGATTCTCAAGTTCATCTCCAGTTTTGACGGGCATTGGCCTGTACATTCTTGGCCTCCCACGCGGTCTCTTGACTCGTGGCGATGCAGATGCAGCAGGAGGATCGACAGACCACCTTGCTGGTGGTAGCCGATTCTCTATTATTATTGGCCTCGGAGGCCCTCCGTGTGTCTCCAGATGAGATGTAGGAGCTAGCATTGGTCTCCCGCACCCTAGCTTGAACCCCCACCTTGACGACGCAGGTGGAGTTGGAGAAGGCATTGTTGCTCCTCCTTTCTCGGCCTCCCACGCCCTCTCTTGATGATACCACCAGTTGACAATGGAGTTGGAGGAGGCTCTGCTGCTGCTTCACCAGTTGACGACGCGGTTGGAGTTGGAGGATGCTTTGCTTCTTGTGATTGTTGCTCCTCCTCCTTTCTCGGCCTCCCACACCTTGTTGGTATCTTCCTTGGTCTCCCACGGCCTCTCTTGGTCGATGCGGAGGAAGCATCTTCATTCGCGGAGAGGGTAACCTTACGAGGCTCTGCTGCTGCTTCTGATTGTTGCATGCCACCGGTTGGTTGACGACGTAGCTGGAGTTGGAGGATGCTTTGCTTCTTGTGATTTTCTCGGCCTCCCACGCCCTCTCTTGACACCACCGGTTGACGGATCGCCTCCCGGGGAGGGGGAGGGGGACGGACCATCTTTCTGTAGCTTCCTTGGTCTCCCACGGCCTCGCTTGGTCAGTGAGGAAGCATCTCCATTCGCAGACGGGTTAACCTTACAAGGACGGCCAGGAACACGCCGAGGAGTGTATTCATCATCATCATTATCATCATGCTCAGCACTGTAGGCAACAACATCATCATCCTCGCTGGTGTTACTCTGGAATCCGGAAGCAGAATTCTGCTGGGGCTGGGGCTGGGATCTGGAAGCAGAATTAGGATCCCAATCTGGATTTACGCAACTCGCCAAGGGGAATCCAAATTTAGATCTTTCTTGGGGAGGCGAGTTGCGGCGTTGCGGGGGCGGCCATGTCCGCGCGTGTTGGAGGCGGGGAAGACGTAGCACGCTCTCAATTCTGATCCGTAGATGTGGACGACGCCCTCGGCGACGAGGCGGCGGAGGTGGGCGGAGAGGAGCGCGTCGTGGTCATGGTCGTGGGTGGCGGGGAGGCCGGTGAAGCGCCCCAAGATGAATCCGGCGATGGCCGCGCGGCCGGAGGTGCCCCCCAGCTCCGCCAGCGCTTGCGTAATCATCTGCGTTGCGTTCCAGATCTCGATGAGCTCCCCATCAGCAGGCAGGCAAAAACTGAGAGAACCTTGACCGGAGAGGGAGAGAAGGAGGGAGCTTGCCTTGGTGTAGCTCGGGTGGGGTCGTCCGGCGGCGGCGGCGGCGGTGCTGGCGGGCGGTGCCGCCGAAGGGGAGGCGCTGTCGGGGGTGGCGGGCGGCGCTGCCGAAGGGGAAGGGGAAGGGGAGGCTGCCACCATCTTGGTTCCCCAGCTTCCACTTCCAGTACAAAGTAGTGTGTACTGGCGCCTCTTGAGATGTGATTGTGCGCACTAATCATGCTGGCGAATAGTTAACGTCTCTATGACAAGATTCTTACTTCAATGAAGAAGACATGCAATCCAACATACATGTGTAGATTCTTACGATAAGTATATGGAAATTGATGAGCATTTTCGATTGCGAAGGCTGCAGAGTCTCAATTACTACAAAAGAGAGCCAAACAAACTCAATTTGCACATCACCCGGCCATCTGGAATGCAGAAAGTCCAGGTTCACAAGACATAATACACTGACCTGACAATGCTAATGATACTGATATGTGGGAGGCACAAATATGGAGAAGGAAGAGTACGTGCACTAAAGTTCACTACTCCCTCCGTCCCATAATGTAAGACGCTTTTTGACACTATTGTAGTATTAAAAAACGTCTTACATTATGGGACGGAGGAAGTATTAAATAACTCTAGAGAACACGAGTCAGCATTTAGCAAATAAAAGATGGTTACATCACAACTTTTTCACTAATCTGGCTATGAAAATAACAAAGAAACCAGATACTCTTTCCATAGTTGCATCAATAGAGCATCACAAGGTGTAATGGATGAAAGAAAGATGAGACATATGGATAGGCCTAAGACTTAAAAGAAATGGCACAATTACAATTTTGTTAGCATCGAATACATGGAAAGGCTCACCATGTCTGAAACCTGAATGGTACACTCAATGAAACGTGATCACAAACTCCCCAAATTTCTTGGTGATGCAAGATTTCTTCAGCTGACAAGATATCTTGATAGTTAATGCTGCAAAGTCGTTGAATTAGATTAGACTAAATAGAATGTTCAGTCTGCGGCATATTGGAAAGTGTAGGAAGTGGAAATAGGACAAAAATACTAGAAATCATGCACATGTACAAGTAATGGCCTTCCACTTCTTAGGCAAACATACTTTCCTAAGCTTTCTCTAATTCTCTACTTGGTGTCATATTTAATTCATCTATATCCCACAACATTGATGTACTGCACAAAATCAAATGAAAACGTTCAAATGGACATTAGGGTCTCCTTCGTCGACGCTTCATCTCACATTGAAAGACAATTACAAATAAACCTTACTATCTAAGAAGATACCCTTTATATTCTCTTTCGGGTAACCAAAACAATTGCAGCTCATAGTTCAAATAAATACACCCTTGTTCAGATGTGTTATTCATAGATTGTTATCATGTATCTACCGAGGCCTTCATGGATAGACCTATCTAGCCAGCATACTGAGGCATATAAACAAAATATACTGTATCATATTATATCCTCGACCATACCTAGCTTGCTGACACAAATATTCCGTAGTTCTATTTGAGTCATTTTAGCATCCGCAATTTTCTTCTGCTCTTTCTTCTGATAAAATATCAAAATAGCCTATTCACATCATCCTGGCCATTAACATCAGAACCAGCATCTTCAATAAATTTCCGAAGTTGCAATACACTGTCTAGAAGCTGCTGGGGTGAGAAGGAACCATATAAATATAATTTTTTGGTAAGATAAAAGAACTCTTTGAGGTCTATCATGTGCATTCAGAAAGAAA
This sequence comes from Triticum aestivum, assembly GCF_018294505.1. NCBI lineage: Eukaryota > Viridiplantae > Streptophyta > Magnoliopsida > Poales > Poaceae > Triticum > Triticum aestivum. Next base: position 498,439,739 of record NC_057796.1, read on the forward strand.
AAAACAAGGTATTGCTTACTAATATAAAAGAGACCTGGATACATACACCTTGGATTCTTCTAAGTCTCAGCAGAGGCATGCTTGCTTGCATTTGAGATACAAGGAATAAAAAGTCATTCAGAAAGGACACCGCCTACTTCCGGTTATGAAGTTTTCGAACTATGTCTCCAGCCCATTAAGCTTTCTTTGCAAGGGTGGTCTGAATTATCAGCGGTGTGCTTTCTACAGTCTTAGATCCTGCAAAATAATAATTGCATTGTGAAGGACTGAAGTTTAACTTGGACACATAGGACGAAGACATCAGCAAATCGACCAATCAAAACTTAGAAGCAATCAACTACAAGATTAGATACACTCAAGCTAGAACGATACAAAATTCACCAAGAAATGATCTGAGCATGCCCTCAATGCCTACCATCAATTAAAAAGCATTAGAACACAATATTAAATACACTCACGGTCAAAATGATGGAAAATGGTTACCATAAAAATAATACTCCTCTGTTCCATAATGTAGTGTCTATAGATTTTTTGAGAAGTCAAACTTTGCAAACTTTGACCAAGTTTGTAGAGAAAAATTTTTATATCTATAATAGCAAAAATATATAACGTGAAACTACATCTTATGATGAATCTAGTGATATATGTTTCGCACTCTAGATGTAAATATTTTTCTTCACAAACTTGATCAAAGTTTATAAGGTTTGACTTTTCAAAAAATCTATAGGCACTACATTATGGAACGTCGGCGACGCTCCACTGCACGTCGACAAAGTATTTCGGCGCCGTTATCGGATGAGCCGGAAGCTTTTCCTCAGGATTATGAATTTCATCCGGGAGTTCGACAGCTAGTTCAAGTGAGTATCAAGAGAGTGCACAGCTTGCTTTGCAACAAGCTGCTCCCAAAATTAAAATGGAGTACTGACTTTGAGAGTAAGTAACTCACATTAATAGAGATGGGCAAGTTGCCTAGCTTAGCTGGGTACGTAGCCAATCTATATGCCAAAAATGCACCCGCTGGGGCTTGCATAATGCAGTCACTAGAACTGGAATGCAGGTTGCGCTTCTCTCCGAGACTCTTTCTCGATCATAACGGAATCATATGCTCGCTTGCATGCATGGTTGCCGGCCGCTAATGTAGTAGTTCATAATGGATCAGTTCTGGTGTTCTGTTTTGAATTTGAATTTCGTTTGGGCTTGTCGCTCGCAGATGCACATCTGGATCGACCAATTCAGTGGAATCCTGCTATGATTTGCAACTAGGCACATCTAGGAATAGAGCTGCTGCTAGGTCCGGCCTAAATCAGAGTTGTTCCGTTCCGGCCTCCCCGTCGCCATCTAGCTATACGTGGAACACTACACTTTTGGAGCAGCGAGCGATCATCTTATTATACTCGCTCAATAAAAAAAAAATCGATTTACAGTCAAAAGAGTAAAGTATTCAAATCTTAGTTTAAACTAACTAAAATGTTCCGGCTAAAAACAAAATGACATACAAAACCAGAAAACACATCTAACCTGGCTCTGGCTATATGAGTGAGGAGCAGAACAAATCATGGTTTGGTTTTCCATGGCCAAACATGCTGGAATTTTATCTATTTATGGGCCTAGCCCAATAAAAATTTCAGAAATTCCTAATAAATCCTAGAGGCCCACTTAGCCCATTCGTGCAAGGCAAGGGACACTACTAAAGTTTAGTCCCACATTGCTAGTTTAGAGGGAGTTGGACCTCTTTATAAGGGAGGTTCTTTCCCCGTATGTATGAGCATGAGAACAAGAGGGACATCGACGCGCACTCCTCCGCCTCGTCCTGTCCCGACGCGCAGGAATGAGCAGGAAATTTTTGCCACACACTACGGGTATACGAAAGGTCACATGGCGTGCACCGCAGGTCGGGACCGTAGGCCTCCGAAACCGCTTGGGGAGCGCTCTGCGCGACTACTGACTTCTTCGTCACGGACACCCCGGACTCCGACGACTACTTCCCCGACGTCGACAACCTCCTCCACGACATGGCTACCGAGGACACCGACCCCAAGTCCAGTGCTAGTGTTGCAGTTGCTGTCCCGTACGTGTTCTTGTTTTTCCTGTTAGAGGTTCTGCCACAGTTCCTTGTTCTAGTCCTTGCCCTACACATGATAGGTTCTACTTCATATATGCTACTTGGTCTACTGTCTACTCTAGAGATGTTCGGTTCTAGTTTATATTTACAGGTGTTATCTACCTTTTCTTTGTCAGATCGCATGACTTGCTTTATCTCTGTTACTTTAGTCATGCTTTATCTAGTATTTCCGTTAATAAAATCATATGGTAAATTGCTCATATTTCCAACAATCCAAAAACCTTATTATAGGCAATTTACACCAAGTGGTTTTGCTGCTTCCATGAGACTTTCTATGTTTGAGGGTATCCACTATAAGAGGTGGCGCGTGAGAGCAGTCTTATGGTTTCAAACCATGAGTTGCTATGACGCCACTCTTGGCAAACCTGAAGGAGATCTTGATGCTCAACAGGCACAAGCTTTTCAGGAAATGGATACTCTGTTTAAGGCTGCTCTCTTGATTGTTCTTGGTGAGAACATAGTTGATGCTTATGCGTCAATTGATAATGGAAAAGATATGTGGGATGCAGTCGAGGCCAAGTTTGGGGTCTCGGATGCTGGCACTGAGCTGTACATCATGGAGCAATTCTATGATTACAGGATGACTGAAGAGCGCTCCGTGGTTGAGCAAGCTCATTAGATACAGTCATTTGCTAGAGAACTTGAGCACTTCAGTTGTATGCTACCGGACAAGTTTGTTGCCGGAGGTATCATCAATAAGCTTCCTCCTTCATGGAGGAACTTTGCTACCTTACTGAAGCATAAGAGGCAGGAGTTTTTCGTTCCGGATCTCATTGGCACTCTTGATGTGGAAGAAAAGGTGAGAGCAAAGGACACACGTGCTCGAGGTATTGAGGGAGGATCTAGTGCCAATCTGGTACAGAAGAGAAGAATGACAAGAAGAAAGGTGCTTGTCATGTGTGTGGGGATCCTGATCATTGGGCTCCTAGTTGCCCTAATCGCTATGACAAGCGTCATCCTGGGAAAGGCGGCAAGACCGCTAATGTTGTCATTGGAGACACTGACATAAAGGATGCCGGGTATGGTATATTTCCCACTATTCTTTCAGTATGTCATTCTCCTGATTGGTTGATTGACACAGGTGCTAATATGCATGTATGCGGTGATATTTCCATGTTTTCGTCTTATCAGACCGCAGGGACTTCAACCGTGCTGATGGGCAACGGTTCAAGTGCTTCTGTTCGTGGTGTTGGCACGGTCGATCTGAAGTTTACTTCGGGGAAGATCGTGCGGCTGAAGAACGTGCATTATGTCCCCTCCGTCAATAAAAATCTTGTTAGCGGATCTCTTCTATGTAGAGATGGCTACAAGCTTGTCTTTGAGTCGAATAAATTTGTAATATCCAAGTATGGAACCTTCGTTGGTAAAGGCTATGAGTCAGGAGGCCTGTTTCGTTTATCCTTATCAGACGTTTGCAATAAAGTTGTTAATCATATTTGCAACAATAGTGAATCAAATGTGTGGCATTCACGTCTTTGTCATGTTAACTTTGGTTGCATGTTGCGACTAGCGAAGTTGAACTTAATCCCTAGTTTCACCACTATCAAGGAATCTAAGTGTCAAGTGTGTGTGCAAGCTAAGCAACCTCGTAAGTCTCACACGACTGCGGAAATGAGAAATCTTGCACCACTCGAGCTCATACATTCAGATCTATGTGAAATGAATGGTGTTTTGACAAAAGGTGGAAAGAAATATTTCATGACATTAATTGACGACTCCACTAGATACTGTCGTGTGTATCTTCTGAAATCTAAGGATGAGGCTTTGAACTTTTTCAAGATCTATAAAGCTGAAGTGGAAAACCAACTTGATCGAAAAATCAAGAGGCTTTGGTCCGACTGTGGTGGAGAGTATTTTTCCAATGAATTTGATGCTTTTTGTGCGAAACATGGCATAATCCATGAGAGGACGCCTCCCTACCCACCTTAGTCAAATGGGGTGGCCGAAAGAAAGAACGTACTCTAACTGATTTGGTTAACGCCATGTTAGACACATCGGGTCTCTCCAAGGCATGGTGGGGGGAGGCGATATTGACGGCATGTCATGTCCTAAACCGAGTCCCCACAAAGAACAAAGAGATAACTCCATTCGATGATGGGAGAAGAAAAGGTTAAAACTCTCTTATCTGCGAACATGGGGTTGTTTGGCGAAAGTCAATGTTCCAATTCCAAAGAAGCGGAAGCTTGGACCAAAGACTGTGGATTGTGTTTTCCTGGGATATGCTTTTTATAGCATTGGCTATAGATTCTTGGTTGTAAAATCTGAGGTACCTGACATGCATGTCGGTATGATCATGGAGTCGAATGATGCGACTTTCTTTGAAGATATCTTTCCCATGAAGGATATGTCTACCTCGTCTAATCAGGAGATGCCTAGTTCATCGAATTAGGAACTAGTTACAATTACCGAACCTGCCATTTTGATGGAACACTTTGAAAATTCTGTGGAGGAGAACAATGAAGTTCCTACTAGGAGCAAGAGACAGAGGATTGCAAAGTCCTTTGGTGATAATTTTCTTGTGTATCTCATAGATGACACTCCCAGTTCTATTTCAGAGGCCTATGCATCTGAAGATGCTGACTACTGGAAGGAAGCGGTTCGTAGCGAGATGGATTCCATCTTGGCGAATGAAACTTGGGAGATAACTGATCGTCCTTATGGGTGCAAACCTATAGGATGCAAATGAGTATTCAAGAAGAAGCTTAGGCCTAATGGTACTATTGAAAAGTCACTACTAAAAAAAGGCCTACTAGTGGCGCACCAGTTTTGCCTACTAATGGCGCACTACTGGTGCGCCACTAGTACCACGCCACTAGTATTTATTACTAATGGCGCACCACTGGTGCGCCATTAGTATCTGGTATACTAATGGCGCACCACTGGTGCGCCATTAGTATAGGCCACGGTGCGCCATTAGTATTTGCACACTAATTTTTTTTTCAATTTTTTCTTAATCTCGGGTCACCATGGCTTAATCTCAGGTCAATATGCTTAATCTCAAGTCAAATCGCACTAAGTGGTCAAACTTCCCGAAAGGTCACCCATCCTCACACTACTCCAGCCCGAGCATGCTTAACTTCGCAGTTCTATCCAACCCCAGCACCACCTCACTTAACAGCCACGTGTTGATATATCTATCATATCAATCCTATTGAACCTTGTTGATGTCTAGGACTTTGTTCATATTCATGAGTATGATGAAATTTTGAAAAATATTTCAAACTTCCCTGTCATATTAGGAATCATTTTTTGAAAAAAAAATTCCAAAAAAAAATTCAAAACCAATATTTTTTTCTGTTACTAGTGGCGCACCTAGCAAACGGTGCGCCACTAGTAAGTTTGAAATTTTTTGAATTTTTTTGCCTCTAGATCTTGAAAGCCCCGTATCTTTTTTTCTGTTAGGTTTTTGAGGATTTTGAAAATGTTTAACGGGGTACCCCCGTTAAATTCGGATGTAACTTTTCGAGTAGATGATTTTTCATATAAAAAACTTTTTCATCCGAGTTCGTATGCAAAAGTTATGCCCATTTTAAGAAATTCCAGAGAGATTTTGCAAATAAAGTCGAAATTCATATTTGTTAATTTTCCCAACAACTAGACCACATATCACATGGGAAACTTGTTTTTTTGACATTTCCATCATTTTCTTTTATTTTTTTTAAACTGAAAAGGCGGTCCGGGGGGTGCATTCGGTGGAATGGGCCAAGTTACTAATGGCGCACCGTGCACCCCAACCGTGCGCCATTAGTAGTTTTTCAAAAAAAAATTTATACAAAAGTTGTAATAAAATTACTAATGGCGCACCTGTGAGTGGTGCGCCATTACTAGTTCAACTAGTAATGGCGCACCGTGGGAGTGGTGCGCCATTACTAGTTGAACTAGTAATGGCGCACCGTCCCACGGTGCGCCATTAGTAGTTTAAAAAATAAAAATAAAAAAAAATTGAAAAAAATTGAAACATAATTACTAATGGCGCACCGTGGGATGGTGCGCCATTACTAGTTGCATTAATAGTTTTGAAAAAATTTAAATTTTTTTTACTAATGGCGCACCGTGGATGTGGTGCGCCATTAGTATTTGCATACTAATGGCGCACCAACAGATGGTGCGCCATTAGTATTTAGTAATGGCGCACCACATGTACAGTGCGCCATTAGTGTCCATATTGGCTATAGCTGTTTTTGTAGTAGTGAGTACAAGGCTAGGCTCGTGGCTAAGGGTTATACCCAAAAGGAAGGTGAAGACTTCTTTGATACTTACTCACCTGTGGCTCGACTGACCACTATTCGGGTTCTACTTTCACTAGCTGCTTCACATGGTCTTCTCGTTCATCAAATGGATGTTAAGACTGCTTTCCTAAATGGAGAGTTGGACGAGGAAATTTATATGGAACAACCAGATGGGTTTGTACTAGATGGCCAGGAAGGAAAAGTGTGCAAGTTGCTAAAGTCTTTGTATGGACTCAAGCAAGCACCCAAATAGTGGCATGAGAAGTTTGAAAGAACTTTAACCGCTGCAGGCTTCGTTGTAAACGAAGCTGATAAATGTGTGTACTATCGCCATGGTGGGGGCGAAGGAGTTATTCTTTGCTTGTATGTTGATGACATACTGATTTTCAGAACAAACCTGAATGTTATTAAGGAGGTCAAGGATTTCCTATCTCGTTGCTTTGAGATGAAGGATTTAGGAGTGGCTGATGTCATTCTGAACATCAAGTTGTTGAGAGACGATGATGGTGGGATTACATTGCTTCAATCTCACTATGTGGAAAAGATCTTGAGTCGCTTTGGCTATAGTGACTGCAAGCCCTCTCCAACACCATATGATGCGAGTGTGTTACTTCGAAAGAATTGAAGAATTGCTAGAGATCAATTGAAATATTATCAGATTATTGGCTCGCTTATGTCCTTAGCCAGTGCTACAAGACCTGACATCTCTTTTGCTGTTAGCAAACTGAGTCGGTTTGTCTCAAAACCAGGAGATGTGCATTGGAAAGCTCTAGAGAGAGTTATGCGTTATTTGAAAGGCACTGCGATTTATGGAATTCACTACACTGGGCACCCAAAGGTGCTTGAAGGGTATAGTGACTCAAACTGGATCTCAGATGCTGATGAGATAAAGGCCACGAGCGGTTATGTATTCACTCATGGAGGTGGTGTTGTTTCTTGGAAGTCTTGCAAGCAGATCATCTTAACAAGGTCAACAATGGAAGCAGAACTCACAACACTAGATACAGCTACGGTCGAAGCAGATTGGCTTCGCCGGCTCTTGAATGACTTGCCGGTTGTTGAGAAACCTGTACCGGGTATCCTTATGAACTGCGACAATCAAACTGTGATCATGAAAGTGAGCAGCTTAAAGGATAACATGAAGTCATCAAGACACGTTCAGAGAAGGTTAAAGTCTGTCAGGAAAATGAGAAACTCCGGAGTTATTGCATTGGATTATATCCAAACGTCTAAAAATCTGGCAGATCCTTTTACTAATGGTCTATCACGTAATGTGATAGATAATGCATCGAGGGAGATGGGTATGAGACCCACAATATGAGTTGTTCACAGTGGTAACCTATTCTTTGTGATTGGAGATCCCGTGACTTAGATGTGGAAGACAAGCTGTTGATCAACTGAGAGGAGAATATCCTTACTATTAACAATACCACTCCATGAAGATGCAATACTCTCCTAAAACTGTATGGCAGGTTGATGTATATCTTAATGTGTTCTAAGTGGCTCATTTAAGGAGAGATGTTGTCCTGCAGAACATCTTTTGAAGAACACACCTATATGAGTCTGATTGTTAAACGTCGCAATCTATGAGAGTAGGGTTCTCTCTAGTAAACTCATGAAAGGTCTCGGAGTATGACGCATAAGCTCCACCCGCGGGGAAGACCCACGGTAACCACGTATCGGTCAAGGCTTTATGTGAAGCTAGATTCGCAGAAAACTTGCAGTTCAAGGCCCAGTCCACTGTTCAAGTTGCTTACTAGTGTAGCATAGAGTTCTAGGTGGAAGTTCAACTTAACAGTCTCCACTGCAGTACCAGTATATAAAACAGTGTTTTGGAACTAAAGGCAAATTCTATGTGGCATCCAAATTTAACAGGGGGAACCCCGTTAAACATTTTCAAAATCCTCAAAAACCTAACAGAAAAAAAGATACGGGGCTTTTAAGATCTGGAGAGGCAAAAAAATTCAAACTTACTAATGGCGCACCTGCCCATGGTGCGCCATTACTATCTTCCCACCTTCAAAATTCAAAATAAATCAAAAAAATAAAAAAAAAGTTACTAATGGCGCACCTGCCCGTGGTGCGCCATTAGTATCTTCCCGCCTTCAAAATTCAAAATAAATCAAAAAATAAAAAAAGTTAGTAATGGCGCACCTGCCCGTGATGCGCCATTAGTATCTTCCCGCCTTGAAAATTCAAAATAAATCAAAAAAATAAAAAAAGTTAGTAATGGCGCACCTGCCCACGGTGCGCCATTACTATGCCGTATATATGGCTGGGCGTGGTCCTCTCCTCCTTACCTCTTCATTCTTCTCCTCCACTCCACCTCTCCTCCACTCCATCTCCTCCTCTCCTCCACTCCATCTTCCCTTCTCTCCTCCACCATACTACCCTCCTCTCCGGCGACCT
>NC_057796.1:498448775-498483055 GCF_018294505.1 Triticum aestivum
TCCTCCCTCCTCTCCTCCCCTCCCCTCCCCTCACGGTTTCTCCTCCCTCCTCTCCGGTGAGCTCCTCCTCCCTCCTCTCCGGTGAGCTCCTCCTCCCTCCTCTCCTCCCATCCCCTCATGGTTTCTCCTTCCTCCTCTCCGATGCTCCGGTGAACTCCTCTCCGGCGACCTCCTCCTCCTCTCCGGCGATGTAGGCGAGCGCCTCTCCGGTGACCTCCTCCTCGTCCTCTCCGGCGAACTCCTCTCCGGCAAAAGAACACGGCAAAAGAACGTACAAGATCCAAAAACAGGAACAAAATTTGAAATAATATCGTGCAAAAAAAGAGCAAAAAATGGGCAAAAAAATCGCGATCCAGATCCAAATTCAAAATTCAAAAATAGCAATGGTGCACGGTGGGGGTTAGACGGTGCGCCACTACTATTTTCCCGCCTTCAAAATTCAAAAATACTAATGGCGCACCGTGGCCTATACTAATGGCGCACCAGTGGCCTATACTAATGGCGCACCGTGGCCTATTACTAATGGCGCACCAGTGGTGCGCCATTAGTATACCAGATACTAATGGCGCACCACTGGTGCGCCATTAGTAAAAAATACTAGTGGCGTGGTACTAGTGGCGCACCAGTAGTGCGCCATTAGTAGGCAAAACTGGTGCGCCACTAGTAGGCCTTTTCCTAGTAGTGCTCTCTTGATGATACCACCAGTTGACAATGGAGTTGGGGGAGGCTCTACTGCTGCTTCACCAGTTGACACGGTTGGAGTTGGAGGATGCTTTGCTGCTTGTGATTGTTGGTCCTCCTCCTTTCTCGGCCTCCCACGCCATCTCTTGATGATACCACCAGTTGATGGAGATGGGGACGTCCCATCTTTGTGTAGCTTCCTTGGTCTCCCACGCCCTCGGTTGGTGAATGGGGAAGAAGCTTGTTGTTGTTGGTATGCACGCGCAGGAGTGTATTCATCATCATCATCATCATGCTCACCACTGTAGGCAACAACATCATCATCCTCGCTGGTGTTACTCTGGAATCCATCTAGATTGGGAACCGAATTAGGATCCCAATCTGGATTTACGCAACTCGCCAAGGGGAATCCAAATTTAGATCTTTGTTGGGGAGGCGAGTTGCGGCATTGCGGGGGCGGCCACGTCCGCGCATGTTGGAGGCGGGGAAGACGTAGCACGCTCTCAATTCTGAACCGTAGATGCGGACGACGCCCTTGGCGACGAGGCGGCGGAGGTGGGCGGAGAGGAGCGCATCATGGTCGTGGTCGTGGGTGGCGGGGAGGCCGGTGAAGCACCCCAAGATGAATCCGGCGATGGCCGCCAGCGCTTGCGTAATCATCTGCGTTGCATTCCAGATCTCGGTGAGCTCCCCATCAGCAGGCAGGCAGGCAGAAACCGAGAGAACCTTGACCGGAGAGGGAGAGAAGGAGGGAGCTTGCCTTGGTGTAGCTCGGGTGGGGTCGTCCGGCGGCGGCGGCGACGGTGCTGGCGTGCGGCGCCGCCGACGCCGAAGGGGAAGGGGAAGGGGAGGCTGCCACCATCTTGGTTCCCCTGCTTCCGCTTTCAGTACAAAGTAGTATGTACTAGTAGATCGGCAACGCGCCTTGGCGCGAGGGTGCCCGTCCGAACGTTTTGGTCAAATGTGTAATGTTAAGTTATTAGTAACCCAAGCTGCCATTCAGATGATAAAAAGGGGCAATGAAAGCATGATATTACCATCATGTGTCTAAATGGGACTAACAACGTGTGAAGTAACTGAAGCTATAAATAGATGTCAGACAGAATGTAACTAAAAATACTTACTCGCTTAACGTCTTTCAACCTATTCATATTGCAACCTAAGAAATCTCGAAACACCCATCCATGAAACTGTTGCATTACAAAGTATAGATAAATGTTATACTTTGTGTACGTAAGGCAAAAGGGCGCGGTGCCAGGAGCTGACTGTAAAATCAGTAACTGTAAGTAAGCTAAAACAGAATGAAATGAAGCCATATCAAAAAAATTAAGGGAGATGCATATATAACAGGAAGAATCACCGAAGAACCAGTCAGAAACAAAGATTGTTCACGTGCACAAAATGAGAAGTCATCAAACAGTATACAAACATAGAAAGCACACTTCACGATAGATTTAGCACCAAATATCATAAGCATAGAGTGTGCGACAGCACGGGGTGGCTTAAAGACGATCCACAAATTTGCATAGGTACCTAAAGTCTTAGCATAATACGAACGACAACATGACACATCCAAAATAAAGTGCAGCATATGTACAATAAGTCGAGATCATTTCGATAGGCATAGCGGTAGTTACTCAGTAGGAGAACCAGCTTCTAATAGCGCGACCTTTTATCCAGATGCCCTTCCAAGCGGCCGCTCATGTCTTCCATTTGGTCTGGAAGATCTCCAACAGAATATCCCACAACAACTGCATTTCAAACGTGCACAGAGAAGTAGTGCATATATCTGACAGCAAGAAGCGAACCTCTAGCAAGTTCCTTATTGCTGTGTGACTCCTTTAACTCCCGTCGCAGGCGTTCGGCATGGCGCTGCCGTCGTTTGGACGAAGCAAGGTTTAAGTCTCTGACAACCGAGTTGGTCATATCCTCTAGGTATCTAACAGCCTTTATGGCAGCAGTATCCTCAGCAGTCTCATCGTCCGTGCAATAAAGCCCTGGCGCGGAGATGTCACTGATTGGTCCAAGATCCAAGGTAGAGGTGTCGAAAGAGACAGTTACACGAATTGTGCCATCCTCATGAACAACACGATCGTATTGGGCTGGTGATAGCCCAAGGTGTGCTAAGAGGCTGTCAAGAACCGTCCTGTGCGGGATCCTAAAAACTCGTTGGGTATCCTGCAGTGCACGAGAACACAAAACATAAGGTCATCATGGAAACTGGTCGTGGATAAACGCAGTCATAGTGATGAAAAGGAGATATTATGTATCTAGGTTAATCTAGTTGTTACAAAGCATGTCATAGTCAGATACCATTTAGAGACAGAAAGATACCGTAATCATAATATGTTGTAGTCTGCTTGTCAAATACATAGGTACATCAGTTAGCAACACATGGCTAAACGAATGAGCTTCACAAGTACAAACCAAAGCACTAACTGTAGAGTATGATTGTTCATAGACAATAAGGTGAGGCCATCCATGAATGGCAAAATGGAACACAACATTATAAGTAAAGGGGCATATGAAAAGCGATGCTAAGATAGAAGAGGCCTTTCCATCCAACACATGATGAAGACCAATAATTAACATTTACTTTTTTGGATTGGAGGATGATTCTTTGAACATAAGATAAAAAAACAGAGGAGGAGCATTGACGATAGAAGTACCTGAAAGGATTGATATAGTTGACTAGAGGGGGGGTGAATAGGCAACTAACAATTTTTAGCTTTTCTTTACCAATTTAAACTTTGCATCAAAGTAGGTTGTCTAGATATGCAACTAGGTGAGCAACCTATATGATGCAACAACAACAAGCACACACGTGAGCAAGGGATAAAACACAAATAAGCTTGCACAAGTAAAGGCACGAGATAACCAAGAGTGGAACCAGTGGAGACGAGGATGTGTTACCGAAGTTCCTTCCTTTTGAGGGGAAGTACGTCTCCGTTAGAGCGGTGTGGAGGCACAATGCTCCCCAAGAAGCCACTAGGGCTACCGTATTCTCCTCACGCCCTCACACAATGCGAGAAGTCGTGATTCCACTATTGGTGCCCTTGAAGGCGGCAACCAGACCTTTACAAACAAGGTTGAGGCTCTCTCCACAGCTTAATTGGAGGCTCCCAACGAAACCTCGGAGCTTCACCACAATGGAATATGGCTCCGAAGTGACCTCTTCCATCTAGGGCGCCCAAGCACCCAAGAGTAACAAAATCCACACAAGAAAGTACGGGGGAATCAAATATCCTTTGGTGGAAGTGTAGATCTAGGTCTCCTCCTTCAATCCCTAGCAAATCAACAAGTTTGGGTGGCTAGGGAGAGAGATCGGGCAAGAAAGCTTTAATGGCAGTAATGGAGGAGAGAGAGAGGCAAAAGAGGTAGGTGGGAGGTAGGAGAAGCACCTCCTTAAATAGGCCCCCCAAGATCCAACCGTTATGTGCAGAAATGCATGGGACCGGTACTTCCGCACAAGACACCGGTACAACCGGTGAATGCGGGGAACCCTTCCTAGGGCACCAGGGCGGTACTTCCGGTGGCGCACGCGGTAGTACCGGTTTATCGGAACAAGTCCCAATACCTTAGAGGACGAGGCATCACCCCACTGGTGGGCATAGATGGAATCTTGTGAACATCCACCACCAAGTCCTTGCTCCCGGTCATATGATTACTTGCTCCACTATCGAGCAACCATGATCCCCCACCGGAAGCAAACACCTACAAGAGATCAATGCTTGGTTTTAGGTACCCATTTGGTATTGGGTCCTTTGATGTTAGTAACAAGGGTCTTAGGAACCCAAATAGACCATTCAATGTACTCATAAGGAGAACCAACAAATTTGGCATAAACATGTCCATCACTAGCATGGCACAACACATAGGAAGGGTTAAAGTCGCCGGCTTTGTTGGGAAGGATAGCATTGCCCTTCTTGGCATCACTACCCTTCACGATGTTCTTCTTATGGGCTATTACTACTACCTCCGTCTTGGTTTATAGGTCCCCTTTGTAGTTTGTGCCAAATTTTGACCAAAAATTTAACTAACAAAATGTTAATGCATGTCAAAAAAAATTATATCGCTGGATTCGTATTTGAACATAGTTTTCAATGATATAATTTTTATGACATGCATGAACATTTTGTGAGTTCAATCTATGGTCAAAATTTGACATGAAATACAATAGGGACCAATAAATCGGGACGGAGGTAGTACATAGTTAAAAAAATTACATTTGGGCTGGGGGGGGGGGGGCACGGCCCCCTCAGAATGCTACATAGCTCCGCCGTTGCTCTCAATCCAGGTATTCTACTTAGGGGTGAGGTCTTGGGCGGTGGACTAGAAGACCCAGTTCATTGCACCTCCAAAAACCCTCATAACTACATATACTACCACTCCAGTTGTAATCTCTTCTCACATCACATGCTTGGTTTCCTTCTTCTGGTAGCCTCAGAATAGATGGAGTTTGTCTGCTATCGTTATAGGGAAACCTGCAGCAACCGGCCGGCCAGCACGCGCATCATCAATTCAGAGGTCAGTGCCTCGTTTAGGATCATCGGAGGTTCATTATTAGCCTTGCCTCGCCCCGCTTCCCCTTCTCCTTGCTCCGGCCTCGCCCCGCTTCTCCTTCTCCTTGCTCCGGCCTCGCCCCGCTTCTCCTTCTCCTGCTCCGGCCCGCTTCTCCTTCTCCTTCTCACGCTTTTCCCCAATTCTCTGATGAGCGATGACCAGCTGGCTCATAACAGAGTTTCCAAAACTGAAGGATGTGGTGCTGAGGAACTTCTGCACCGGCCGTTTCTTTCCTGGCCATCATTCTCTCGTCATCGGAGGAGCTCTACACTCTCCGTGTAGCGTACCTACTCTCCATCCTCAAATGCTTTGTTGCACCAATACACCTCGGCGCAGTGGCGGAGTTTCAACGCGATTTGAGAGGGGGCTAAATGAGTCTTAAATAGAGTTGAGGGGCCTAATCTAGTGTATTCTATTAAAGTTTGTCCAAATATTATTAAATATTACTATGAGTTTATACAAAGAAATAAATTTGGTAGGGGGGGGGGCATTGCCCCCTTTGGCCCTCACTAAGCTCCGCCACTGCCTCGGCGGGTCTTTCCCCAAGGTGGCCGGGCAGTGCATTGCCGGGATCCTAGGCGCTGCACCTGCACTGGGAGGCGGCCCAGTGCTTCTCGTGGCGTCCATCTTCCCAGGCAGCCCTGTTCTGGTTGCCGGGGTGGCGCTTGCCCTCTTGTGCGTCCCTCCACAACCGGCTCGTCCGCACTGTGCTGCGGATGCGTGCTGAGAGCGGCCTTGTGGTGTCAGAGCGGGGCGTTTGCGGGGAAAGAGGGTACGCTTTAGTGGCAAGGTGGCATGTGAGGGGAGAGGTATAATTAACAAGTGCCGCCGGGCCGGGGCCGCCTCCACTCCTCCTTCCGCGGCCATTCGTTCTCCGCGTCCTCATCGCCGCCGCCGGGGCCGCCTCCACTCCTTCTCCCACGGTGCCGCTCCCCCGCGACCTCATCGCCGCCGCCGGGCCCTCGCCCGCTCTCCGCTCCCAGTTCCTCTCCAAACCCCCCGCCTACAGTACGTCTTCCTCCCTTTTTCCTAGATCTTTCTGCTCATTACTGAATTCTTCCTGGGCGATAAACACCATCTGCAAGTATATATTAATGCATTCATTTCTGTGGCATGTATTTGCAGGGAGCTTCTTAATTATATCCTTCAAAAGATCAACTGTGAGATTCTGTGTTGATTTGCTATATATGGTGTTTAGACAAGAGTTGGGGCTAACGGTGTCTGCTCTGCCTTCCACAGGGATACAACGGTGTGAGCAGGTGAAGGCCAGTTCTACCAAGTCCTGCTGCACGAGCGAGCTCGACGCCATTCGAAAAGTAACGGACATCACAATTCCCCACTCCACTCATCTTCAGAATCTCACCACTCCACTCCCTTCTCATCTTAACTATCTATCTGTCTGGCAGGCATGCGCGTCGCTAGCTGGAGGCGAACTAGCTACCAGCCGCAGGTGACGTTCATCGTGGTCCAGTCCAGAAGCGCCACCACACCAGGCTGTTTGCATGCACACAACCACAACGACCAGAACTCCGTCGACAGGAGCGGCAACATCCTACCCTACCCGGTGAGTATTGAGTACTGCCAGGTATATATGCCACTGTTCTTCTTCAGGTTGCAGGCACAATATCTTGTAATGTCTTCCCTTATCTGAAAAAAGTTTCTCTGCTGTTTGCAGGCACTGTTGTTGACTCCAAGATCTGCCACCCTACAGAGTTGGACTTCTTCCTCTGCTGATGGTGGTCTCAGGCTCAGATCATCTCCTGTTGATGGTCCACTCCACTCTAATGAGGAGGAGGCTCCTTGGAGGATGCATCATCTCCTGCTGCCACTCAAGAAAGTGCATCTTGGGTTGACTGTTTATCGCCCAGGAATGAACAACTCAGTAATCATGCAGTGTTGTATGAATCTAATTAAGTGTGTGTCATGCATGCATGTTGAGGGTCTTTAGAGTTGAGGCCATCCTATGCTGAACCTGCAGGTTTCAGTACGTAGCTACTCTCTATCCTAGCTAGGCTGTTTCATTGAGGCTGCACTCAACTTGCCTCTCTATTTGAATTGAACTCATGTACTATATATTCCAGAATATGTGCATTTGGATCTTGGAAATGTTCTTGGCTGGTTCATGTTTTGATTATTTCTGCTTGTTTTCTTCAGCAAATACTGAAAGCTGAATAAAACTGTTGCTTATTGATGATTTGGTGCGGCATACAAGAGTATATAAGAGGGTACAAACCGACTTGGGGTAGGGGTACAAAACTGACTTGGACTAGAAGTCGTATACCATAATGACTACTCTAACATCCCCCCGCAGTATCAACGGCAGGCTCGACGACGTTGAGACTGAAACAGATATCTTGAAACGGCTTAGTAGGCAGTGCCTTGGTGAAAATGTCAGCAAACTGAGCCGTAGAGAGAACATGAAGCACCCGAACCTGACCAACACAATATATAGGAATAGATGATTCATCTCCAAGGATAATGGAAGGGAAAGGAGATTTAGTGCAAGAAGATAACCAATTACTAGATGCAGACATATGACTAGAGGCCCCTGAATCAAAGATCCAATCCGTACCTGAGTTTCCTTGTGCAGCAAAGTTATTCATGGCCTGGAGAAAGGCAGCTTGATCCCAGCTCGGCGTCGCAGGTGAGGGTGGCGTCGGAAGCAGTGCCGGCAGATACGATGGTGAAGGCAGTAGGGCCGGCTGGGGAGTGTAGTAGGCATTGGCCGGCTGTGGTGGGGGTGGCGTCGGGAGCAGGGCCGGCTGAGGTGTGTAGTAGGCGCCGCCGTCGGTGCTGTAATGACCATAAGGAGCATACGTCGGGGCGGCGTGATAGGCATTGGCCGGCTGTCGGGGGTTGAGAACCCCGGGAGCACCAGTAGGCGGCCCAAGGCCGGGTTGCCAGGCACCTGAGTATGCCGGCGAAGCACCGAGGGTGGACGGAGCGGACCAGGGCATGGGCCATGCTTGAACAAGCCCCGTCCAAGGATCATGAGGAGGCCGCCATGCAACCGCAGATGGAGCACTGATGGGTGGTGCAGGACTCGGTGCTGGTGATGTCGTAGGCGGAGCCGAACGAGTCGGCGGCGGCCTGTAGATAGGGTTTTTGCCGCGGTAGTTCGGACTAGGACGCCAGCCTGGGGGCGGTTCAACAGATGACGATGCGGACGGCCCGGCGGCAGGAGCCGGCCTGGAAGGCGGCGCTGGTGTAGACGATAGTGGAGGACGAGCCGCAGCATGAAAGACCTTGGGGCGAGAGTCCTTGCGAGCTTGTGTTTCCGCCGCGAGTTGTAGCAAG
Source organism: Triticum aestivum (assembly GCF_018294505.1). Classification (NCBI taxonomy): domain Eukaryota; kingdom Viridiplantae; phylum Streptophyta; class Magnoliopsida; order Poales; family Poaceae; genus Triticum; species Triticum aestivum. The sequence continues at coordinate 498,457,317 of NC_057796.1, forward strand.
GAACGTACTTCAGCGAAGGTAGGAGGGGGCCATATCATCGGTATGAACGAGGCTTGCTTGTCAAAGTCTTCGCTGAGGCCGACGACGACGATATTGATTAGCTGTGAGTCGCTAACTGTATCGCCGAGTTCGCGGAGCTCATCGCCAATGGTCTTAACGCGCTGGCAGAACAGGTTCACCGGGGCGTCTCCTTGCACCATATTGCGAAGCTCGGTGTGGAGAGCGTTTTTCCGAGCGTCGGTGTTGCTTTGGAAGAGCTGACGGAGGAAGTGCCAGATGTTGGCAGCAGTGGCGCCGTCGTGATCGAGCATGTTGAAGATCTCGGTGGTGATGCGGGTGTAGAACCACTGGACGATCGCGAGATCGTCTTTCAACCATTGCGGATCATCGGGGCGGGGAAGACAGTTGGCGGCAACATGCAAGCGCAGGTTGCAGCGGCCGAGGTGGAGATCGAAGAGATGTCTCCAATGGTAGTAGTTGTGGGCGGCGAGATCAAGAACTATGGGATGTAGGGGCTGACGTCGGAGATTGTGTCAGCAAGAGATATTGGTGCGGCGAGGATGGGTGCAGGGTAGTTTTGTGGAGCTATGGTGAGGGCCGAGAGAGAAGCGGCCGCGGTGTTGGCAGCCTTGGCGATGAGTGCGGCCCGGCGCTCGAAGTAGCCGGGCGGCGGCGGCGGCGGTGGCGTTGGCGGAGCCATACCCTAAACCCTGGGACCGGTATCTGATACCATGAAAGCTGAATAAAACTGTTGCTTATTGATGATTTGGTGCGGCATACAAGAGTATATAAGAGGGTACAAACCGACTTGGGGTAGGGGTACAAAACTGACTTGGACTAGAAGTCGTATACCATAATGACTACTCTAACAAATACCAATAACAATTAAAGGTCCGAGTGATCAAAATAGAGTTTGCACTTTTCTTTCTATGCTTAGAGATGTTTCCTACATGGGAAATTGTATTATATTTTACTTGTTTGCCATGCATGGGCAATTTTGACCTTTCCTACATGCATGTTTACAATTATATAACAATCAACACAATAAAAAAATCAACACAAATAAGTAAAACTAGTGCAGACTTGGCTGGCGGCGTGGAGGAGCGCCTCCACCATGATGACATCCACGCCTGTCACAGAAAATACTTCCAAATAAAAAGAAAAAGAGACAGACATACATGATGCTGTGGCGGTGCACGATGGCGGCGGCGGCGGCGCCGACGAGGACTTGCACATGTCCTCGGTGCTCTTGCCTCTGCTCGGACCGCGGGACGACGGAGAGGCAGAGGAGATGAGATTAATGGCATCGATGGTCTGGTCGATGTGACAAGAGCTTGCGGTGCCGTGGTACGGTAACAAAAGTTGTACGTGGCATGGCAGCGAGCCTCTCATTCAGTACAAAGTACTACGTACGTGGCAAACACTGTGTAATTCGATACACTTCGGTCGATCGGTAGTGTTCCAGAAAACATAAAGTTTGTACCAACTTCGTCACGTCTCCAATATTAAGTAGTGCAATTTGGAATAGAACGGGCTGCTGATCGCACAACTCCTCCGTCTCATGTCATGTATATATATTGTACAGGTACAGAGTTTGTTTAGATTACAATCAGAGAATCAGCTACCATATACATGATGGAACGGAGGGAGCATATGAGATCTCGTGGATGACTTGACGTGAACGCCAAGATGAGCAGCGACCGGTACAGAACCATGCGGCCATACTCTAACACGCCCCCGCAGTCTGAACCGGGGAGAGCAGCAACGTGAAGACTGGTACGAAACTCGTGGAACAATGCTGTTGGCAGTCCCTTGATGAAAATGTCCGCAAACTGTGAAGACGAGGGAACATGAAGAACACGTACTGCATCGATGGCGACCTTCTCACGTACAGAGTGAATGTCGAGCTCAATGTACTTCGTTCGACGGTGCTGAACTGGATTGGCGGACAGGTAAACAGCACTAACATTGTCATAATAAACAATTGTAGCACTGGAAATCGGTCGACGAAGCTCCTGAAGAAGTTGCCGAACCCAACAAGACTCGGCCACCGCTGTGGCGACGGCACGGTACTCGGCCTCTGCACTAGAACGTGAGACCCTGGTCTGCCTACGCGAAGACCATGAAATGAGATTGTCACCAAGAAACATGCAAAACGCCGACGTTGAACGTCTGGTATCCGGGCATCCCGCCCAATCGGCATCCGAGTAGGCTGTTAAGGTATGGGAAGAAGAAGAGTGAATAAGAAGGCCATGATCAAGAGTGCCCTTGAGATAACGAAGGATGCGTTTGAGAAGATGAAAGTGAGGTTCTTTTGGATCATCGCCATCGTCATCACCAACGATCCTCTCATCGGGAGGGGGTCAATCTCCATCAGCATCTTCACCAGCACCATCTCCTCTAAAACCCTAGTTCATCTCTTGTATCCAATCTTTGTATCAAAACCTCAGATTGGTACCTATAGGTTGCTAGTAGTGTTGATTACTCCTTATAGTTGATGCTAGTTCGTTTACTTGGTGGAAGATCATATGTTCAGATCCATTATGCATATTAATACTCCTCTGATTATGAACATGAATATGCTTTGTCAATAGTTACGTTTGTTCCTAAGGACATGGGAGAAGTCTTGCTATAAGTAGTCATGTGAATTTGATATTCGTTCGATATTTTGATGAGATGTATGTTGACTTTCCTCTAGTGGTGTTATGTGAACGTCGACTACATGACACTTCACCGTTGTTTGGGCCTAGAGGAAGGCATTGGGAAGTAATAAGTAGATGATGAGTTGCTAGAGTGACAGAAGTTTAAACCCTAGTTTATGCGTTGCTTCGTAAGGGGCTGATTTGAATCCATATGTTTGATGCAATGGTTAGGTTTACCTTAATACTTCTTTTGTAGTTGCCGATGCTTGCAATAGGGGTTAATCATAAGTGGGATGCTTGTCCAAGCAAGGACATCACCCAAGCACCGGTCCACCCACATACCAAATTATCAAAGTAACGAACGCGAATCAAATGAGCGTGATGAAAACTAGTTTGACGATAATTCCCATGTGTCCTTGGAAGTGTTTTCCTTCATATAAGAGTTTGTCCAGGCTTGTCCTTTGCTACAAAAGGATTGGGCCATCTTGCTGCACCTTATTTACTTTCATTACTTGTTACTAGTTGCAAATTACCTTATCACAAAACTATCTGTTGCCGATAATTTCAGTGCTTGCAGAGAATACCTTGCTGAAAACCGCTTATCATTTCCTTCTGCTCCTCGTTGGGTTCGACACTCTTACTTATCGAAAGGACTACGATAGATCCCCTATACTTGTGGGTCATCAAGACTCTTTTCTGGTGCCGTTGCCGGGGAGTGAAGCGCCTTTGGTACGTGGAATTTGGTAAGGAAAAATTTATATAGTGTGCTGAAATTTACTGTCACTTGTTAGTATGGAAAACAATCCTTTGAGGGGTTTGTTCGGGGTATCTTCACCCCGTCCGGAACCAAAATCAGCTACCCCTGAACCTACTGAACCTACTGAAAATGTTTACTTTGAAATTCCTTCGGGTATGATAGAGAAACTGCTAGCTAATCCCTTTATAGGAGATGGAACATTGCATCCCGATTTGCACCTAATCTATGTGGATGAAGTTTATGGATTATTTAAGCTTGCAGGTATGCCCGAAGATGTTATCAAGAAGAAGGTCTTCCCTTTATCTTTGAAGGGAGAGGCATGGACATGGTATAGGCTATGTGATGATATGGGATCATGGAACTACAAACGATTGAAATTGGAATTTCATCAGAATTGAATCGTAATTATATATATAATTTTTTGCCTCGTGAAGGAGAAAGCATCGCTCAAGCTTGGGGGAGGCTTAAGTCAATGTTATATTCATGCCCCAATCATGAGCTCTCAAGAGAAATAATTATTCAAAATTTTTATGCTCGGCTTTCTGACAACAATCGCTCCATGCTCGATACTTCTTGTACTGGTTCTTTTATGATGAAGACTATTGAATTCAGATGGGATTTATTGGAGAGAATTAAACGCAACTCTGAAGATTGGGATCTCGACGAAGGTAAGGAGTCAGGTATAACACCTAAGTTTGATTGTGTTAAATCTTTTATGGATACCAATGTTTTCCGTAAGTTTAGCACTAAATATGGACTTGACTCTGAGATAGTAACTTCTTTTTGTGAATCATTTGCTACTCATGTTGATCTCCCTAAGGAGAAGTGGTTTAAATATAATCCTCCCATTGAAGTAAAAGTAGTTGCACCTATTAAAGTTGAAGAAAAGACTATCACTTATAATGATCCTATTGTTCCTACTGCTTATGTTGAGAAACCACCTTTCCCTGTTATAATAAAGGATCATGCTAAAGCTTCAACTGTAGTCAACAAAAGTAATATTAGGACACAAAAACCCTCTGAGCAAGTTAAAGTTGAACCTAAAATTGCTATGGTTAAAGATCTATTGGCTGATAATATCGATGGGCATGTTATTTACTTTTGTGATGATACTGCTAGAATTGCTAAACCTGGTGCTAAAGATAAACATAGACCTGTGGTAGGCATGCCTGTTATTTCTGTTAAAATAGGAGATCATTGTTATCATGGCTTGTGTGATATGGGTGCTAGTGCTAGTGCAATACCTCATTCTTTAAACGAAGAAATTATGCATGATATTGCACCTGCTGAGATAGAAGATATCGATGTTACCATTAAGCTTGCCAATAGAGATACTATCTCACCGATTGGGATTGTTAGAGATGTTGAAGTCTTGTGTGGGAAGGTTAAATATCCTGCTGATTTTCTTGTTCTTGGTTCCCCACAAGATAGCTTTTGTCCCATTATATTTGGTAGACCCTTCTTGAACACTGTTAATGCCAGGATAGACTGCGAAAAGGATGTTGTTACTATTGGTTTGGGTGATATGTCTCATGAGTTTAATTTTACTAAATTTAGTAGACAACACCGTGATGAGGAATTGCCTAGTAAAGATGAAATTATTGGTCTTGCTTCTATTGCCGTGCCTCCTAATGATCATTTAGAACAATATTTGCTCGACCATGAAAATGATATGTTTATGAATGAAAGAAGGAGAATAGATGAAGTATTCTTTAAACAGGGACCTATTTTGAAACACAACTTGCCTGTTGAAATTCTAGGGGATCCACCTCCACCCAAGGGTGATCCCGTGTTCGAGCTAAAACCGTTACCTGATACTCTTAAATATGCTTATCTTGATGAAAAGAAGATATATCCTGTTATTATTAGTGCTAACCTTTCAGAGAAGGAGGAAGAGAAATTATTGAAAACTCTGAAGAAGCACCGTGCTGCTATTGGATATACTCTTGATGATCTTAAGGGCATTAGTCCCACTCTATGTCAACACAAAATAAATTTGGAGAAAGACGCCAAACCAGTTATTGATCACCAACGCTGGCTAAATCCTAAGATGAAAGAAGTGGTAAGAAAGGAAATATTAAAGCCCCTAGAGGCAGGTATAATCTATCCCGTTGCTGATAATCAGTGGGTAAGTCCTGTCCATTGTGTCCCCAAGAAGGGAGGCATTACTGTTGTTCCTAATGACAAAGATGAATTGATGCCACAAAGAATTGTTACAGGTTATAGAATGGTAATTGATTTCCGCAAACTAAATAAAGCTACTAAAATGGATCATTACCCTTTACCTTTTATTGATCAAATGCTAGAAAACTATCCAAACATACACATTTTTGCTTTCTAGATGGTTATTCTGGTTTCTCTCAAATACCTGTGTCAGCTGAGGATCAAGAAAAGACCACTTTTACTTGCCCTTTCAGTACTTTTGCTTATAGACGTATGCCTTTTGGTTTATGTAATGCACCTGCTACCTTTCAAAGATGCATGATGGCTATATTCTCTGACTTTTGTGAAAAGATTTGCGAGGTTTTCATGGATGATTTCTCCGTTTATGGATCCTCTTTTGATGATTGCTTGAGCTACCTTGATCGAGTTTTGCAGAGATGTGAAGAAACTAATCTTGTCTTGAATTGGGAGAAATGCCACTTTATGGTTAATGAAGGCATTGTCTTGGGGCATAAAATTTCTGAAAGAGGTATTGAAGTTGATAAAGCTAAAGTTGATGCTATTGAAAAGATGCTGTGTCCTAAGGACATCAAAGGTATAAGAAGTTTTCTAGGTCATGCCGGTTTTTATAGGAGGTTCATCAAGGACTTCTCAAAAATTTCTCGGCCTCTGACTAATCTATTACAAAAAGATATTCCTTTTGTCTTTGATGATGTTGTGTAGAGGCATTTGAAATACTTAAGAAAGCTTTGATTTCTGCACCTATTGTTTAGCCACCTGATTGGAATTTACCTTTTGAAATTATGTGTGATGCTAGTGATTATGTTGTAGGTGCTGTTCTAGGGCAAAGAGTTGATAAGAAAGTAATGTTATTCGATATGCTAGTAAAACTCTAGACAATTCCCAGAGAAATTATGCTACTACTGAAAAAGAATTTTTAGCAGTTGTTTTTGCTTGTGATAAGTTCAGACCTTATATTGTTGATTCTAAAGTAACTATTCACACCGATCATGCTGCTATTAAATACCTTATGAAAAAGAAAGATGCTAAACCTAGACTTATTAGATGGGTTCTCTTGCTACAAGAATTTGATTTACATATTATTGATAGAAAGGGAGCTGAGAACCCCGTTGCAGACAACTTGTCTAGGTTAGAGAATGTTCATGATGACCCACTACCTATTGATGATAGCTTTCCTGATGAACTGGCTGTCATAAATGCTTCTCGAACTGCTCCATGGTATGCTGATTATGCTAATTACATTGTTGCTAAATTTATACCGCCTAGTTTCACATACCAGCAAAAGAAAAAGTTTTTCTATGATTTGAGACATTACTTTTGGGATGACCCACATATTTATAAAGGAGTAGATGGTGTTATTAGACGTTGTGTAGCTGAGCATGAACAGGAACATGTCCTACGCAAGTGTCACTCCGAGGCTTATGGAGGGCACCACGCTGGAGATAGAACTGCACATAAGGTATTGCAATCCGGTTTTTATTGGCCTACCCTCTTCAAGGATGCCCGTAAGTTTGTCTTGTCTTGTGATGATGTCAAAGAATTGGTAATATTAGTAGACGTCAAGAAATGCCTATGAATTATTCACTTGTTATTGAACCATTTGATGTTCGGGGCTTTGATTACATGGGACCGTTTCCTTCCTCTAATGGGTATACACATATTTTAGTTGTTGTTGATTACGTTACTAAGTGGGTAGAGGCTATTCCAACTAGTAGTGCTGATCATAACACCTCTATTAAGATGCTTAAAGAAGTTATTTTTCCGAGGTTTGGAGTCCCTAGATATTTAATGACTGATGGTGGTTCACATTTTATTCATGGTGCCTTTCATAAAATGCTTGCTAAATATGATGTTAATCATAGAATTGCATCTCCGAATCACCCGCAGTCCAGTGGTCAAGTAGAATTGAGTAATAGAGAGCTCAAGTTAATTTTGCGAAAGACTGTTAATAAATCTAGAAAGAATTGGTCCAAGAAACTTGATGATGCACTATGGGCCTATAGAACTGCATATAAAAACCCTATGGGTATGTCTCCGTATAAAATGGTTTATGGAAAAGCATGTAACTTACCTCTTGAACTGGAACATAAGGCATATTGGGCTATTAAAGAGCTCAACTATGATTTCAAACTTGCCGATGAAAAGAGGCTATTTGACATTAGCTCACTTGATGAATGGAGAACTCAGGCCTATGAGAATGCCAAACTGTTCAAGGAAAAAGTTAAAAGATGGCATGACAAAAGGATACAAAAGAGTGAGTTTAATGTAGGTGATTATGTGTTGCTATACAACTCTCGTTTAAGATTTTTTGCAGGAAAACTTCCCTCTAAATGGGAAGGTCCTTACGTTATCGAGGAGGTCTATCGTTCCGGTGCCATAAAAATCAACAACTTCGAAGGCACAAACCCAAAGGTGGTGAACGGTCAAAGAATCAAACATTATATCTCAGGTAATCCTATAAATGTTGAAACTAATGTTATTGAAACCGTAACCCCGGAGGAATACATAAGAGACACTTTCCAGAACATTTCAGACTCCGAAAAGGAATAGGTACGTGGTACGGTAAGTAAACCGTCTCCAAAACAGTTCAAATGGCAATTTTTCTCCGTTTTGGAATATTTAAGAAAATAGGAAAATAAGAAGTAGTCCGGGAAGGACACGAGGCTTCCACGAGGGTGGGAGGCGCGCCCTACCCTCCTGGGCGCGCCCCCTGCCTCGTGGGCACCTCGTGTGCCCTTCGGACTCCGTTTTCTTGCACGGTACTTCTTTTGGTCGGTAAAAATTCATTATATAATCTCCTGAAGGTTTTGACCACCGTATCACGCAAATACCCTCTGTTTTTTTGTTTCGAGCTATTTTTCTAACAGATCTAGATGGCCATGACGTCTCCAAGTGCCCCCAAGGACAAGTTCTTCGAGAAGGTCATCAACCCCTACCTTGCGGAGGTGCTGCAACACCCTCAAACCATTGAGATGCATGAGGGGGTGCTGCACATCCGCGATGTTGAGGGACCAAGGAGGACCGGAAGTGTGGAGACAAGGCTCGAGGCAATGGAGCAACAAGTTTTCAAGTGTCAGGAGATGGTGGAGCGCGGACTTGACTCCAATCACATAATGATCACGGAGTTCACTAACAACCACAAGCTGGACACCAAGGACATCGGGGAGGCCATCTTCAAGCTTCACGAGAAAATCGAGCACCTCCAAGCCTAGATCTATGACCTACAAGACCAAAACTGTGAGTATGAATATAGATTCAAGAGGATGAGTTTGGCTGCAGATTTAAGGACTCCGGAGACTCGATCATCCTTCTATGATGGAGAGCCTATGCCTTGGAAGATGGACGACAAGCCTACATCATCAATAATTTCTTCAACAGCAAACGAGACATAATCACATGGGTATGGGCACTCCCTTTGGCAACTGCCAAGCTTGGGGGAGGTGCCCCGGTATCGTATCACCATCATGCTACCTCTTGAGCACTGCGTTGGTTTTCCCTTGAAGAGGAAAGGGTGATGCAGCAAAGTAGCGTAAGTATTTCCCTCAGTTTTTGAGAACCAAGGTATCAATCCAGTAGGAGGCCACGTACAAGTCCCTCGCACCTACACAAACAAATAAATCCCCGCAACCAACGCAATAAAGGGGTTGTCAATCCCTTCACGGTCACTTACGAGAGTGAGATCTGATAGATAGGATAAGATAATATTTTTGGTATTTTTATGATAAAGATGCAAAGTAAAATAAAAGCAAAATAAAAGGTAATGGAAATAGCTTGTTGTTGGAAGATTAATATGATGGAAAATAGACCCGGGGCCATTGGTTTCACTAGTGGCTTCTCTCATGAGCATAAGTATTACGGTGGGTGAACAAATTACTGTTGAGCAATTGACAGAATTGAGCATAGTTATGAGAATATCTAGGTATGATCATGTATATAGGCATCACGTCCGAGACAAGTAGACCGACTCCTGCCTGCATCTACTACTATTACTCCACACATCGACCGCTATCCAGCATGCATCTAGAGTATTAAGTTCATAAGAACAGAGTAACGCTTTAAGTAAGATGACATGATGTAGAGAGATAAATTCATGCAATATGATATAAACCCCATCTTGTTATCCTCGATGGCAACAATACAATACGTGCCTTACTGCCCCTACTGTCACTGGGAAAAGGACACCGCAAGATTGAACCCAAAGCTAAGCACTTCTCCCATTGCAAGAAAGATCAATCTAGTAGGCCAAACCAAACTGATATTCGAAGAGACTTGCAAAGATAACCAATCATACATAAAAGAATTCAGAGAAGATTCAAATATTGTTCATAGATAAACTTGATCATAAACCCACAATTCATCGGTCTCAACAAACACACCGCAAAAGAAGATTACATCGAATAGATCTCCACGAGAGAGGGGGAGAACATTGTATTGAGATCCAAAAAGAGAGAAGAAGCCATCTAGCTAATAACTATGGACCTGAAGGTCTGAGGTAAACTACTCACACATCATCGGAGAGGCCATGGTGTTGATTTAGAAGCCCTCCGTGATCGATGCCCCCTCCGGTGGAGCTCCGGAAAAGGCCCCAAGATGGGATCTCACGGGTACAGAAGGTTGCGGCGGTGGAATTAGGTTTTTGGCTCCGTCTCTGGTAGTTTGGGGGTACGTAGGTATATATAGGAGGAAGAAGTACGTCAGTGGAGCAACGTGGGGCCCACAAGGGTGGAGGGCGTGCCCTGGGGGGTAGGCGCGCCCCCTACCTCGTGCCTTCCTGGTTGATTTCTTGACGTAGGGTCCAGGTCCTCTGGATCACGTTCGTTCCAAAAATCACGTTCCCGAAGGTTTTATTCCGTTTGGACTCCGTTTGATATTCTTTTTCTGTGAAACTCTGAAATAGGCTAAAAACAGCAATTCTGGGCTGGGCCTCTGGTTAATAGGTCAGTCCCAAAAATAATATAAAAGTGTAATAAAGCCCATTAATGTCCAAAACAGAATATAATATAGCATGGAACAATAAAAAATTATAGATACGTTGGAGACGTATCAAGCATCCCCAAGCTTAATTCCTGCTCGTCCTCGAGTTGGTAAATGATAAAAACAGAATTTTTGATGTGGAATGCTGCTTGGCATAATTTCAATGTAATTCTTCTTAATTGTGGTATGAATATTCAGATCCGAAAGATTCAAGATAAAATTTCATATTGACATAAAAGTAATAATACTTCAAGCATACTAACTAAGCAATTATGTCCTCTCAAAATAACATGGCCAAAGAAAGTTCATCCCTACAAAATCATATAGTTTAGTCATGCTCCATTTTCGTCACACAAGAATGCTCTCATCATGCACAACCCCGATGACAAGCCAAGCAATTGTTTCATACTTTAGTAATCTCAAACTTTTTCAACCTTCACGCAATACATGAGCGTGAGCCATGGATATAGCACTATGGGTGGAATAGAATATAATGATGGGGGTTATGTGGAGAAGACAAAAAAAGGAGAAAGTCTCACATCAACGCGGCTAATCAATGGGCTATGGAGATGCCCATCGATTGATGTTAATGCATGGAGTAGGGATTGCCATGCAACAGATGCACTAGAGCTATAAATGTATGAAAGCTCAACAAAATAAATTAAGTGGGTCTGCATCCAACTTGCTTGCTCACGAAGACCTAGGGCATTTGAGGAAGCCCATTGTTGGAATATACAAGCCAAGTTCTATAATGAAAAATTCCCACTAGTATATGAAAGTGACAAAACAAGAGACTCTCTATCATGAAGATTGTGGTGCTACTTTGAAGCACAAGTGTGGTAAAAGGATAGTAACATTGTCCCTTCTCTCTTTTTCTCTCATTTTTTGGGGCCTTCTTCTCTTTTTTTATGGCCTTTTTTTTGTTTATTTTTTTCCTCACTTGGGACAGTGCTCTAAAAATGATGATCATCACACTTCTATTTATTTACAACTCAATGATTACAACTCGATACTAGAACAAAGTATGATTCTATATGAATGCCTCCGGCGGTGTACCGGGATATGCAATGAATCAAGAGTGACATGTATGAAAGAATTATGAATGGTGGCTTTGCCACAAATACTATGTCAACTACATGATCATGCAAAGCAATATGACAATGATGAACGTGTCATGATAAACGGAACGGTGGAAAGTTGCATGGCAATATATCTCGGAATGGCTATGGAAATGCCATAATAGGTAGGTATGGTGGCTGTTTTGAGGAAGATATAGGGAGGTTTATGTGTGAAAGAGCGTATCATATCACGGGGTTTGGATGCACCGGCGAAGTTTGCACCAACTCTCAATGTGAGAAAGGGCAATGCACGGTACCGAAGAGGCTAGCAATGATGGAAAGGTGAGAGTGCGTATAATCCATGGACTCAACATTAGTCATAAAGAACTCACATACTTATTGCAAAAAATCTACAAGTCATCAAAAACCAAGCACTACGCGCATGCTCCTAGGGGGATAGATTGGTAGGAAAAGACCATCGCTCGTCCCTGACCGCCACTCATAAGGAGGACAATCAAAGAACACCTCATGTTTCAAATTTGTTACATAACGTTTACCATACGTGCATGCTACGGGACTTGCAAACTTCAACACAAGTATTTATCAAATACACAAATACTCAACTAGCACAACTTTAATATCACTACCTCCATATCTCAAAACAATCATCAAGCATCAAACTTCTCTTAGTATTCAACACACTCACAAGATTTTTTTACTAATCTTGAATACCTAGCATATTCGGATTAAGCAAATTACCATGCTGTTTAAGACTCTCAAAATAATATAAGTGAAGCATGAGAGAACAATAGTTTCTATAAAACAAATCCACCATTGTGCTCTAAAAGATATAAGTGAAGCACTAGAGCAAAAACTATATAGCTCAAAAGATATAAGTGAAGCACATAGAGTATTCTAATCAATTCCGAATCATGTGTCTCTCTCTCAAAAGGTGTGTACAGCAAAGATGATTGTGGTAAACTAACAAACAAAGACTCAAATAATACAAGACGCTCCAAGCAAAACACATATCATGTGGTGAATAAAAATATAGCTCCAAGTAAGTTACCGATGGAAGTAGACAAAAGAGGGGATGCCTTCCGGGGCATCCCCAAGCTTTGGCTTTTTGGTGTCCTTAGATTATCTTGGGATGCCATGGGCATCCCCAAGCTTATACTCTTGCCACTCCTTGTTCCATAATCCATCAAATCTTTTACCCAATACTTGAAAACTTCACAACACAAAACTTAACAGAAAATCTCGTGAGCTCCGTTAGCGAAAGAAAACAAAACACCACTTCAAGGTACTGTAATGAACTCATTCTTTATTTATATTGGTGTTAAACCTACTGTATTCCAACTTCTCTATGGTTTAAAAACTATTTTACTAGCCATAGATTCATCAAAATAAGCAAACAACACACGAAAAACAGAATCTGTCAAAAACAGAACAGTCTGTAGTAATCTGTAACTAACGCAAACTTCTGGAACTCAAACAATTCAGCCAAAATAGGACGTCCTAGAAAATTTGTTTATTTATCAGCAGCAATTGGAATCAATATTTTATCACGTTCTGGTGATTTGTAACAATTATTTTCGTGAACAGAAAGTTTCTGGAATTTTCTGCAAGATCAAATAACTATCCTCCAAGAAGATCCTATAGGTTTAGCTTGGCACAAACACTAATTGAAACATAAAAACACATCTAACCAGAGTCTAGAGCAAATATTTATTCCTGAACAGAAGCAAAAAGCAAAAAAACTAAAAATAAAATTGGGTTGCCTCCCAACAAGCGCTATCGTTTAACGCCCCTAGCTAGGCATAAAAGCAAGGATAGATCTAGGTATTGTCATCTTTGGTAGGCAATCCATAAGTGGCTCTCATAATAGATTCATAAGGTAATTTTATTTTCCTTCCAGGGAAGTGTTCCATGCCTTTCCTTAACGGAAATTGGTATCTAATATTCCCTTCCTTCATATCAATAATTGCACCAATTGTTCTAAGGAAAGGTCTACCAAGAATAATAGGACATGAAGGATTGCAATCTATGTCGAGAACAATAAAATCTACGGGCACATAATACCTATTTGCAATAATAAGAACATCATTAATTCTTCCCATAGGTTTCTTAATAGTGGAATCAGCAAGGTGCAAGTTTAGAGAGCAATCATCAAAATCACGGAAACCTAACAAATCACACAAAGTCTCTGGAATCGTGGAAACACTAGCACCCAAATCACACAAAGCATAACGGCTTTCGCGCTAGTTGCTCAATCCGTTGCTTGTTTGGTTCAAGGTTCATGATCTTTAATTTTTATTTTAATAGTAGGTTCCCACTCATCATAAAGTTTTCTAGGGATAGAAACTTCCAACTCAAGTTTTTCTTCATAAGATTCCATCAAAGCATCAACGATATGTTTAGTAAAAGCTTTGTGTTGAGTGTAAGCATGTGGAGAATTTAGCACGGATTGCAACAAGGAAATACAATCTATCAAAGAGCAATTATCATAATTAAATTCCTTGAAATCCAAAATAGTGGGTTCATTAATATCTAGAGTTTTGATCTCTTCAATCCCATTTTTACCAATTTTTGCATCAAGATCTAAAAACTCAGAATCTTTGGAACGCCTTTTAGGTAAAGGTAGATCATATTCAGTCCCATAATTATCAAGATTCATATTGAAAAACAAAGATTTAATAGGGGACACATCAATAACTTTTAGATCTTCATCTTTATTTTCAAAGAAATTAGAAGAGCACGCTTTCACAAAACAATCTTCCTTAGCACGCATCCTAGCGGTTCTTTCTTTGCACTCATCAATGGAAATTCTCATAGCTTTGAGAGACTCATTGATATCATGCTTAGGAGGAATAGATCTAAGTTTCAAAGAATCAACATCAAGAGAAATTCTATCAACGTTCCTAGCCAATTCATCAACTTTAAGCAATTTTTCTTCAAGTAAAGCATTGAAATTCTTTTGCAAATTCATAAATTCTTTAACACTAGTCTCAAATTCAGAAGGCATCTTATTAAAATTTCCATAAGAATTGTTGTAGGAATTACCATAATTATTAGAGGAATTACTAGGGTACGGCCTAGGATTAAAGTTTCGTCTATACGCGTGGTTACCAAAATTATTCCTACCAACAAAATTCGCATCCATAGATTCATTATTATTCTCAATCAAAGTATACAAAGGCATATCATTAGGATCAGAAGAGACACTTTTATTAGCAAATAATTTCATAAGTTCATCCATCTTTCCACTCAAAACATTAATTTCTTCTATCTCATGCACCTTTTTATTAGTAGATCTTTCAGTATGCCATTGAGAATAATTAACCATAATATTATCTAGGAGTTTAGTAGCTTCTCCTAAAGTGATTTCCATAAAAGTGCCTCCCGCGGACGAATCTAAAAGATTTCTAGAAGCAAAATTCAATCCGGCATAATTTTTTTTATAATCATCCATAAATTCAAACCATGAGTAGGGCAATTACGTATCATTAATTTCATCATCTCCCAAGCTTGTGCAACATGTTCATGATCAAGTTGCTTAAAATTCATAATGTCGTTTCTAAGAGAGATGATCTTAGCGGGAGCAAAATACTTAGAGATAAAAGCATCTTTGCACTTATTCCAAGAATCAATACTATTTTTAGGCAAAGACGAAAACCAAGCTTTAGCACGATCTCTAAGCGAAAAAGGAAATAGCTTCAATTTAACAATATCATTGTCTACATCTTTCTTCTTTTGCATATCACATAAATCAACGAAGCTATTTAGATGGGTAGCGGCATCTTCACTAGGAAGGCCGGCGAATTGATCTTTCATGACAAGATTCAACAAAGCAGCATTAATTTCACAAGATTCAGTGTCGGTAAGAGGAGCAATCGGAGTGCTAAGGAAATCATTGTTGTTGGTATTGGTGAAGTCACACAATTTGGTATTATCTTGAGCCATCGTGACAAATAAGCAATCCAACACACGAGCAAACAAGAAGCAAGCGAAAAAAAGGTGAACGGAAAAGAGAGAGCGAATAAAACGGCAAGGGTGAAGTGGGGGAGAGGAAAACGAGAGGCAAATGGAAAATAATGTAATGCGGGAGATAAGGGTTTGTGATGGGTACTTGGTATGTAGACTTTTGTGTAGACTCCCCGGCAACGGCGCCAGAAATCCTTCTTGCTACCTCTTGAGCACTGCGTTGGTTTTCCCTTGAAGAGGAAAGGGTGATGCAACAAAGTAGCGTAAGTATTTCCCTCAGTTTTTGAGAACCAAGGTATCAATCCAGTAGGAGGCCACGCACAAGTCCCTCACACCTACACAAACAAATAAATCCTCGCAACCAACACAATAAAGGGGTTGTCAATCCCTTCACGGTCACTTACGAGAGTGAGATCTGATAGATATGATGAGATAATATTTTTGGTATTTTTATGATAAAGATGCAAAGTAAAATAAAAGCAAAATAAAAGGTAATGGAAATAGCTTGTTGTTGGAAGATTAATATGATGGAAAATAGACCCGGGGGCCATAGGTTTCACTAGTGGCTTCTCTCATGAGCATAAGTATTACGGTGGGTGAACAAATTACTGTTGAGCAATTGACAGAATTGAGCATAGTTATGAGAATACCTAGGTATGATCATGTATATAGGCATCACGTCCGAGACAAGTAGACCGACTCCTGCCTGCATCTACTACTATTACTCCACACATCGACCGCTATCCAGCATGCATCTAGAGTATTAAGTTCATAAGAACAGAGTAACGCTTTAAGTAAGATGACATGATGTAGAGGGATAAATTCATGCAATATGATATAAACCCCATCTTGTTATCCTCGATGGCAACGATACAATACGTGCCTTGCCGCCCCTACTGTCACTGGGAAAGGACACCACAAGATTGAACCCAAAGCTAAGCACTTCTCCCATTGCAAGAAAGATCAATCTAGTAGGCCAAACCAAACTGATAATTCGAAGAGACTTGCAAAGATAACCAATCATACATAAAAGAATTCGGAGAAGATTCAAATATTGTTCATTGATAAACTTGATCATAAACCCACAATTCATCGGTCTCAACAAACACACCACAAAAGAAGATTACATCGAATAGATCTCCACGAGAGAGGGGGAGAACATTGTATTGAGATCCAAAAAGAGAGAAGAAGCCATCTAGCTAATAACTATGGACCCGAAGGTCTGAGGTGAACTACTCACACATCATCGGAGAGGCCATGGTGTTGATGTAGAAGCCCTCCGTGATCGATGCCCCCTCCGGCGGAGCGCCGGAAAAGGCCCCAAGATGGGATCTCATGGGTACAGAAGGTTGCGGCGGTGGAATTAGGTTTTTGGCTCCGTCTCTGGTAGTTTGGCGGTACGTAGGTATATATAGGAGGAAGAAGTACGTCAGTGGAGCAACATGGTGTTGGGGAACGTAGTAATTTCAAAAAAATTCCTACGCACACGCAAGATCATGGTGATGCATAGCAACGAGAGGGGAGAGTGTTGTCCACGTACCCTCGTAGACCGAAAGCGGAAGCATTAACACAACGCGGTTGATGTAGTCGTACGTCTTCACGATCCGACCGATCAAGTACCGAACGCACGGCACCTCCGAGTTCAGCACACGTTCAGCTCGATGACGTCCCTCGAACTCCGATCCAGCTGAGTGTTGAGGGAGAGTTTCGTCAGCACGACGGCGTGGTGACGATGATGATGTTCTACCGACGCAGGGCTTCGCCTAAGCTCCGCAACGATATTATCGAGGTGTAATATGGTGGAGGGGGGCACCGCACACGGCTAAAATATCGTATATCAATTGTGTGTCTAGAGGTGCCCCCTGCCCCCGTATATAAAGGAGCAAGGGGGAGGCCGCTGGCCTAGGAGGTGTGGCGTGCCAGGAGGAGTCCTACTCCTACCGGGAGTAGGACTCCCCCCTTTCCTTGTTGGACTAGGAGTGGAAGAGGGGAAGAGGTGGAGGGGAGGAAGGAAGGGGGGCGCCGCCCCCCCTCTCCTTGTCCTATTCGGACTGGGAAGGAAGGGGGGCGCGGCCCTGCCCTAGCCTGCTCTCCTCTCTTCCACCTAGGCCCACTAAGGCCCATTAAGTTACCGGGGGGTTCCGGTAACCTCCCGGTACTCCGGAAAAATCCCGATTTCACCCGGAACACTTCCGATGTCCAAACATAGGCTTCCAATATATCAATCTTTATGTCTCGACCATTTCGAGACTCCTCGTCATGTCCGTGATCATATCCGGGACTCCGAACAACCTTCGGTACATCAAAACATATAAACTCATAATATAACTGTCATCGTAACTTTAAGCGTGCGGACCCTACGGGTTCGAGAACTATGTAGACATGACCGAGACACCTCTCCGGTCAATAACCAATAGCGGAACCTGGATGCTCATATTGGTTCCCACATATTCTACGAAGATCTTTATCGGTCAGACCGCATAACAACATACGTTGTTCCCTTTGTCATTGGTATGTTACTTGCCCGAGATTCGATCATCGGTATCTCGATACCTAGTTCAATCTCGTTACCGGCAAGTCTCTTTACTCGTTCCGTAATACATCATCCCGCAACTAACTCATTAGTCACAATGCTTGCAAGGCTTATAGTGATGTGCATTACCGAGTGGGCCCAAAGATACCTCTCCGACAATCGGAGTGACAAATCCTAATCTCGAAATACGCTAACCCAACAAGTACCTTTGGAGACACCTGTAGAGCACCTTTATAATCACCCAGTTACGTTGTGACGTTTGGTAGCACACAAAGTGTTCCTCCGGTAAACGGGAGTTGCATAATCTCATAGTCATAGGAACATGTATAAGTCATGAAGAAAGCAATAGCAACATACTAAACGATCGAGTGCTAAGCTAACGGAATGGGTCAAGTCAATCACGTCATTCTCCTAATGAGGTGATCCCGTTAATCAAATGACAACTCATGTCTATGGCTAGGAAACATAACCATCTTTGATTAACGAGATAGTCAAGTGGTGGCATACTAGTGACACTCTGTTTGTTTATGTATTCACACATGTATTATGTTTCCGGTTAATACAATTCTAGCATGAATAATAAACATTTATCATGATATAAGGAAATAAATAATACTTTATTATTGCCTCTAGGGCATATTTCCTTCAGTCTCCCACTTGCACTAGAGTCAATAATCTAGATTACACAGTAATGATCCTTACACCCATGGAGTCTTGGTGCTGATCATGTTTTGCTCGTGGAAGAGGCTTAGTCAACGGGTCTGCAACATTCAGATCCGTATGTATCTTGCAAATTTCTATGTCTCCCACCTGGACTAAATCCCGGATGGAATTGAAGCGTCTTTTGATGTGCTTGGTTCTCTTGTGAAATCTGGATTCCTTTGCTAAGGCAATTGCACCAGTATTGTCACAAAAGATTTTCATTGGTCCCGATGCACTAGGTATGACACCTAGATCGGATATGAACTCCTTCATCCAGACTCCTTCATTTGCTGCTTCCGAAGCAGCTATGTACTCCGCTTCACACGTAGATCCCGCCACGACACTTTGCTTAGAACTGCACCAGCTGACAGCTCCACCGTTCAATGTAAATACGTATCCGGTTTGCGATTTAGAATCGTCCGGATCAGTGTCAAAGCTTGCATCAACATAACCATTTACGATGAGCTCTTTGTCACCTCCATAAACGAGAAACATATCCTTAGTCCTTTTCAGGTATTTCAGGATGTTCTTGACCGCTGTCCAGTGATCCACTCCTGGATTACTTTGGTACCTCCCTGCTAAACTTATAGCAAGGCACACATCAGGTCTGGTACACAGCATTGCTTACATGATAGAGCCTATGGCTGAAGCATAGGGAACATCTTTCATCTTCTCTCTATCTTCTGCAGTGGTCGGGCATTGAGTCTTACTCAATCTCACACCTTGTAGTACAGGCAAGAAGCCTTTCTTTGCTTGATCCATTTTGACCTTCTTCAAAACTTTGTCAAGGTATGTGCTTTGTGAAAGTCCAATTAAGCGTCTTGATCTATCTCTATAGATCTTAATGCCTAATATATATGCAGCTTCACCGAGGTCTTTCATTGAAAAACTCTTATTCAAGTATCCCTTTATGCTATCCAGAAATTCTATACCATTTCCAATCAGCAATATGTCATCCACATATAATATCAGAAATGCTACTGAGCTCCCACTCACTTTCTTGTAAATACAGGCTTCTCCAAAAGTCTGTATAAAACCAAATGCTTTGATCACACTATCAAAGCGTTTATTCCAACTCCGAGAGGCTTGCACCAGTCCATAAATGGATCACTGGAGCTTGCACACTTTGTTAGCTCCCTTTGGATCGATAAAACCTTCCGGTTGCATCATATACAACTCTTCTTCCAGAAATCCATTCAGGAATGCAGTTTTTACATCCATTTGCCAAATTTCATAATCATAAAATGCGGCAATTGCTAACATGATTCGGACAGACTTAAGCATCGCTATGGGTGAGAAGGTCTCATCATAGTCAATCCCTTGAACTTGTCGAAAACCTTTCGCAACAAGTCGAGCTTTATAGACAGTAACATTACCATCAGCATTAGTCTTCTTCTTGAAGATCCATTTATTTTCAATGGCTTGCCGACCATCGGGCAAGTCAACCAAAGTCCATACTTTGTTCTCATACATGGATCCCATCTCGGATTTCATGGCCTCAAGCCATTTTGCGGAATCTGGGCTCACCATTGCTTCTTCATAGTTCGTAGGTTCGTCATGGTCAAGTAACATAACCTCCAGAATAGGATTACCGTACCACTCTGGTGCGGATCTTAATCTGGTTGACCTACGAGGTTCAGTAATAACTTGATCTGAAGTTTCATGATCATTATCATTAACTTCCCCACTAATTGGTGTAGGTGTCGCAGAAACTGGTTTCTGTGATGATCTACTTTCCAATAAGGGAGCAGGTACAGTTACCTCATCAAGTTCTACTTTCCTCCCACTCACTTCTTTCGAGAGAAACTCCTTCTCTAGAAAGGATCCATTCTTAGCAACGAATGTCTTGCCTTCGGATCTGTGATAGAAGGTGTACCCAACAGTCTCCTTTGGGTATCCTATGAAGACACATTTCTCCGATTTAGGTTCGAGCTTATCAGGTTGAAGTTTCTTCACATAAGCATCGCAACCCCAAACTTTAAGATACGACAACTTTGGTTTCTTACCAAACCATAGTTCATAAGGTGTCGTTTCAACGGATTTTGATGGTGCCCTATTTAGAGTGAATGCAGCCGTCTCTAAAGCATAACCCCAAAACGATAGCGGTAAATCAGTAAGAGACATCATTGATCGCACCATATCTAGTAAAGTACGATTACAACGTTCGGAGACACCATTACGCTGTGGTGTTCCGGGTGGCGTGAGTTGCGAAACTATTCCGCATTGTTTCAAATGTAGGCCAAACTCGTAACTCAAATATTCTCCTCCACGATCAGATCGTAGAAATTTTATTTTCTTGTTACGATGATTTTGAACTTCATTATGAAATTCTTTGAACTTTTTGAATGTTTCAGACTTATGTTTCATTAAGTAGATATACCCATATCTGCTCAAATCATCTGTGAAGGTGAGAAAATAACGATATCCGCCACGAGCCTCAATATTCATCGGACCACATACATCTGTATGTATGATTTCCAATAAATCTGTTGCTCTCTCCATAGTTCCGGAGAACGGTGTTTTAGTCATCTTGCCCATGAGGCACGGTTCGCAAGTACCAAGTGATTCATAATCAAGTGATTACAAAAGTCCATCAGTATGGAGTTTCTTCATGCGCTTTACACCAATATGACCTAAACGGCAGTGCCACAAATAAGTTGCACTGTCATTATCAACTCTGCATCTTTTGGCTTCGACATTATGAATATGTGTGTCACTACTATCAAGATTCATTAAGAATAGACCACTATTCAAGGGTGCATGACCATAAAAGATATTACTCATATAAATAGAACAACCATTATTCTCTGATTTAAATGAATAACCGTCTCGCATCAAACAAGATCCAGATATAATGTTCATGCTCAACGCTGGCACCAAATAACAATTATTTAGGTCTAATACTAATCCCGAAGGTAGATGTAGAGGTAGCGTGCCGACGGCGATCACATCGACTTTGGAACCATTTCCCACGCGCATCGTCACCTCGTCCTTAGCCAATCTTCGCTTAATCCGTAGCCCCTGTTTCGAGTTGCAAATATTAGCAACAGAACCAGTATCAAATACCCAGGTGCTACTGCGAGCATTAGTAAGGTACACATCAATAACATGTATATCACATATACCTTGTTAACCTTGCCATCCTTCTTATCCGCCAAATACTTGGGGCAGTTCCGCTTCCAGTGACCAGTCTGCTTGCAGTAGAAGCACTCAGTTTTAGGCTTAGGTCCAGACTTGGGTTTCTTCTCCTGAACAGCAACTTGCTTGCTGTTCTTCTTGAAGTTCCCCTTCTTCTTCCCTTTGCCCTTTTTCTTGAAACTAATGGTCTTACTGACCATCAACACTTGATGCTCCTTTTTGATTTCTACCTCCGCTGCCTTTAGCATTGCGAAGAGCTCGGGAATTGTCTTATTCATCCCTTGCATATTATAGTTCATCACGAAGCTCTTGTAGCTTGGTGGCAGTGATTGAAGAATTCTGTCAATGACGCTATCATCCGGAAGATTAACTCCCAGTTGAATCAAGTGGTTATTATACCCAGACATTTTGAGTATATGCTCACTGACAGAACTATTCTCTTCCATCTTGCAGCTGTAGAACTTATTGGAGACTTCATATCTCTCAATCCGGGCATTTGATTGAAATATTAACTTCAACTCCTGGAACATCTCATATGCTCCATGACGTTCAAAATGTCGTTGAAGACCCGGTTCTAAGCCGTAAAGCATGGCACACTGAACTATCGAGTAGTCATCAGCTTTGCTCTGCCAGACGTTCATAACTTCTGGTGTTGCTCTTGCAGGAGGCCTGGCACCTAGCGGTGCTTCCAGGATGTAATTCTTCTGTGCAGCAATGAGGATAATCCTCAAGTTACGGACCCAGTCCGTGTAATTGCTACCATCATCTTTCAACTTTGCTTTCTCAAGGAACGCATTAAAATTCAATGGAACAACAACACGGGCCATTTATCTACAATTAACATAGACAAGCAAGATACTATCAGGTACTAAGTTCATGATAATTTCAAGTTCAATTAATCATATTACTTAAGAACTCCCACTTAGATAGACATCCCTCTAATTATCTAAGTGATTACGTGATCCAAATCAACTAAACCATGTCCGATCATCACGTGACATGGAGTAGTTTCAATGGTGAACATCACTATGTTGATCATATCTACTATATGATTCACGCTCGACCTTTCGGTTTCCGTGTTCCGAGGCCATATCTGCATATGCTAGGCTCGTCAAGTTTAACCTGAGTATTCCGCGTGTGCAACTGTTTTGCACCCGTTGTATTTGAACGTAGAGCCTATCACACCCGATCATCACATGGTGTCTCAGCACGAAGAACTTTCGCAACGGTGCATACTCAGGGAGAACACTTTTATCTTGAAATTTTAGTGAGAGATCATCTTATAATGGTACCGTCAATCAAAGCAAGATAAGATGCATAAAAGATTAACATCACATGCAACCAATATAAGTGATATGATATGGCCATCATCATCTTGTGCTTGTGATCTCCATCTCCGAAGCACCGTCATGAGCACCATCGTCACCGGCGCGACACCTTGATCTCCATCGTAGTATCATTGTCGTCTCGCCAACTTATTGCTTTTACGACTATCGCTACCGCTTAGTGATAAAGTAAAACAATTACATGGCGATTGAATTGCATACAATAAAGCGACAACCATATGGCTCCTGCCAGTTGCCGATAACTCGGTTACAAAACATGATCATCTCATACATTAAAATATAGCATCATGTCTTGACCATATTACATCACAACATGCCCTGCAAAAACAAGTTAGACGTCCTCTACTTTGTTGTTGCAAGTTTTACGTGGCTGCTACGGG
Organism: Triticum aestivum; assembly: GCF_018294505.1. NCBI lineage: Eukaryota > Viridiplantae > Streptophyta > Magnoliopsida > Poales > Poaceae > Triticum > Triticum aestivum. The sequence goes on from NC_057796.1 coordinate 498,481,015, forward strand.
CTTAGCAAGAACCGTTCTTACCTACGCATCAAAACCACAACGATAGTTTGTCAAGTTAGTGCTGTTTTAACCTTCGCAAGGACCGGGCGTAGCCACACTCGGTTCAACTAAAGTGAGAGAGACAGACACCCGCCAGTCACCTTTAAGCAACGAGTGCTCGCAACGGTGAAACCAGTCTCGCGTAAGCGTACGCGTAATGTCGGTCCAGGCCGCTTCATCTCACAATACCGCCGAACCAAAGTATGACATGCTGGTAAGCAGTATGACTTATATCGCCCACAACTCACTTGTGTTCTACTCGTGCATAGCATCAACGCATAAAACCAGGCTCGGATGCCACTGTTGGGGAACGTAGTAATTTCAAAAAAAATTCCTACGCACACGCAAGATCATGGTGATGCATAACAACGAGAGGGGAGAGTGTTGTCCACGTACCCTCGTAGACCGAAAGCGGAAGCGTTAACACAACGCGGTTGATGTAGTCGTACGTCTTCACGATCCGACCGATCAAGTACCGAACGCACGGCACCTCCGAGTTCAGCACACGTTCAGCTCGATGACGTCCCTCGAACTCCGATCCAGCCGAGTGTTGAGGGAGAGTTTCGTCGGCACGACGGCGTGGTGACGATGATGATGTTCTACCGACGCAGGGCTTTGCCTAAGCTCCGCAACGATATTATCGAGGTGTAATATGGTGGAGGGGGGCACCGCACACGGCTAAAATATCGTATATCAATTGTGTGTCTAGAGGTGCCCCCTGCCCCCGTATATAAAGGAGCAAGGGGGAGGCCGCCGGCCTAGGAGGTATGGCGCGCCAGGAGGAGTCCTACTCCTACCGGGAGTAGGACTCCCCCTTTCCTTGTTGGACTAGGAGTGGAAGAGGGGAAGAGGTGGAGGGGAGGAAGGAAGGCCCCCCCCCTCTCCTTGTCCTATTCGGACTGGGAAGGAAGGGGGGCGCGGCCCTGCCCTAGCCTCCTCTCCTCTCTTCCACCTAGGCCCACTAAGGCCCATTAAGTTACCGGGGGGTTCCGGTAACCTACGGGTACTCCGGAAAAATCCCGATTTCACCCGGAACACTTCCGATGTCCAAACATAGGCTTCCAATATATCAATCTTTATGTCTCGACCATTTCGAGACTCCTCGTCATGTCCGTGATCATATCCGGGACTCCGAACAACCTTCGGTACATCAAAACATATAAACTCATAATATAACTGTCATCGTAACTTTAAGCGTGCGGACCCTACGGGTTTGAGAACTATGTAGACATGACCGAGACACCTCTCTGGTCAATAACCAATAGCGGAACCTGGATGCTCATATTTGTTCCCACATATTCTACGAAGATCTTTATCGGTCAGACCGCATAACAACATACGTTGTTCCCTTTGTCATCGGTATGTTACTTGCCCGAGATTCGATCATCGGTATCTCGATACCTAGTTCAATCTCGTTACCGGCAAGTCTCTTTACTCGTTCCGTAATACATCATCCCGCAACTAACTCATTAGTCACAATGCTTGCAAGGCTTATAGTGATGTGCATTACCGAGTGGGCCCAGAGATACCTCTCCGACAATCGGAGTGACAAATCCTAATCTCGAAATACGCCAACCCAACAAGTACCTTTGGAGACACCTGTAGAGCACCATTATAATCACCCAGTTACGTTGTGACGTTTGGTAGTACACAAAGTGTTCCTCCGGTAAACGGGAGTTGCATAATCTCATAGTCATAGGAACACGTATAAGTCATGAAGAAAGCAATAGCAACATACTAAACAATCGAGTGCCTAGCTAACGGAATGGGTCAAGTCAATCACATCATTCTCCTAATGAGGTGATCCCGTTAATCACATGACAACTCATGTCTATGGCTAGGAAACATAACCATCTTTGATTAACGAGCTAATCAAGTAGAGGCATACTAGTGACACTCTGTTTGTCTATGTATTCACACATGTATTATGTTTCCGGTTAATACAATTCTAGCATGAATAACATTTATTATGATATAAGGAAATAAATAATACTTTATTATT